>NW_010266238.1:7728-41751 GCF_000690775.1 Eurypyga helias
TCCCTACAGCCCCTAGAAAGATCAAAATCCCTTCAGGCTAAACTGACACTTTATTAAAAAACAGATCAGGATGATTCACTCCTTAAGTAGAGGAAACTCAAGAAAGTCTAGATCAGAAGAAAACAGAGCTCCCAGCCAGCACCAGCCTACTCACCTGGTCCATACAAGCAGGTCAGTGTCTCCAGGGTTAGTGAAATACTGAGCATCTGAGTGAGCACTAAGTCCAGCCTATCATACATCACCTTAAAGTAAGCTTTTCACAAGAGCTTACCCATGGTGCTTTTGAAGTAACATCACACAGAAAAAAAAATACCCCCCAGGACACCTGCCTTGCCAAAATTAATCACAGGTGTTTTCTCTACAGTTAAAGGACAATCTGGGGATTTTATGAAACTGCAGCATGGTTAAGGAATGCAAGACCCTAACTTCAAGTTCTTATTTAGAAACCTACTAGTCTGCAGAAGTGCTGGTACTTTGAGGGAAAGTTTACAAAAATGTTACAGCATGTGCTTATAACAAAAATGGTGCAATTTAACTCTGAAAAGTCTATCGCACATCATTCAATTTACCAGCGAGCTACAATACTGCAAATGGTCACTCCAAAATTTAAACACTAGATTTTATTCCTACAGTTCCTTAAGGCTGACCAAAAAAAACCCTTAATGGCAAGGCCTCTGATATTATAAATTTTATATTTATCAGAGGGAAGAGGGCCCGGGAGCAGGAAAAACTATTTGGAGGCTGGCATGTGAGTTGAAGGCATTTTCTAAGCTGCAAGAGCCTGTTTAGTAGCTGCAGCTGGCAGGTAATCAAGTCCCGATGTGCTTTAAGTAACCTGTGTGGAGCTTGATTGGAGACTGCTCATGTGGCTGTAGCAAAGAAAATGATAGCTGAAAATTAACCTGGAAAGTGACATTCTGCTTTATGGCCTAATTCAACAAAGCATTTAAAGATGTATTTAAATCCTAATGCTTAATCTTTTAATTAAGCATGTGTTTAAGTATTCTGTTGTCTAATTTGGGGCACCTGACTGTATCCTTTATAATTCCATTTCACCCCTAAAAAGGGGATGTGCTGAAAATGATTTTGTTATAGGCTTGATGGTTGTTTTTTTCTGGGCTAGGGGGCAGTTTGGTGCAGGCATTAGGAGGAGGGGGATGATAAGCTGCAATAAAAGCGTAAAAACGAATAATTGAATTAAGCTTTCTTTGTTTCACAGGAAATCATCAGAACGGTTTTCCCACTGAGTTCACTGCATGTTGAGAGACTGTAGCACTGCTTTTTCTTTCCTTACCTATTGAAGCAAGCCAGGAGATTCAGTTCTGGGCTTTTTTACATTGTGTCCTTCCAGTATTGCTAATGCAGTAAAGCTCAGTGGCACATGGAGTGTACAGAGTCTGAGCCCGCTCTGTCTCCAGCTGACTGGCAGAAGCAGGCAACCTGTAGGGTCAGTATTTTCCTGATGTACAATTAGAGCAAACAGACTGGAAACAGATGATTATGCCACGGTAAAATTACTAGAATAAGATGTAAACAATTTCCATCTAAACTATGTATTTCTTCTGTGTGCAGAAGCAAAAGGAAAAACTGGAATACAGCCCAAATCAGGCTTGTTTACAGTGTTTTCAAGGATTTTCTCCATTGCAACTGCACCCAGGTTATCGTCCTGGGCAGATTGTAGCAGGAGGGAAAATGTAGTATTTACCCAGAGGCAACTATGAGTAATAAATCCAGTCCTGGTTCTGGAGAGGGTAGTAATCCTTGCACCTAAATTAGAAACTATTCAAAGCTTAGAGTGCAGTTAGCTTTGATTTTCTTACATTGCTTTTATAACAAACTCAACCAGATATATGGTTTTAGTAACCAAACTGTCAAATTATTATCAAGAAAGGCAGAAGGAAGAGGAATGTGATTCTAATTTAATCTCTTGACCCAAATTCACCATGACAATACATTTGTCTAACTTATAATGGAGTATAAAGTAAATTACACTAACATATAAGCTTAAATACTCTTCCCTGACTGATCAAACAGGAGCTACAGCAAGAAAGAAAATGTAAACACCCCAGCATACAGGAATGTCATCTATCACCAACATGACTGCATTCTGAAAAGCTTTCAACTTGGTCAACTTCTGATTGCTGCTTCTTTAATTGCCTTAATTGGACTCTTTCCTCTGGTGTATATTGGTGTCTTTCCTAGCTGCCAGAGGAAAGTAAAGCTTGTCATCTTCTTGTGAACAAATGTTTATCTTGTGCTGCCCTAGAGCGCATTAATTCTGTCTAGTTTTCATTTTACTTTTTGTTTCTTTAATTTCTGATGATTAATCTCCATGTGCTTGATTACTTCATGCTTTCAATTTCTACATGAGGTATGGGAGATGGTAACGTACTAGTATTTTACATCTTAGTAATACAAATACAGAAGAAAATCCACTGTAATTGAAGCAAATGATCCAAAATGCCCTTCAGACAAGCACCCTTTTATTTATTATTTTTAACCTTAGTAAAGACAGGTCTTGAATGCCAAGGGAAACTTGCACAGAAGTTGTTACACTTTCAAATTTGATATTGAATACTAGTGGTTTTTATATGTAATCTGTTGAATTTTAGATATAGAAACATATATAATTTCCAGTATAAAGATGATAACATTAATCGCTTCAAAGCCTCCACTATAATAGAAGGGTCGCTTAACTCTTTGAAAAGCAATTCTATGAGAACAGTAATAGAACTGACTGCCCAGACCTGATCTACAGCCTAATCCTGCCGCCTTCTGTCCAACTTCACTTGTCCGGTGGCTGAAAAGATAAAGAGCAGAGCTGAGACTGGCAGCGGGTGTAATTACACCAGTCAGCTTTTCTCTGAAAGCTGAACTAAAAAGAAAGCATTTTTTTAAAGACCAGTTCCTACTGAACTGGTACAGACAGAATTCAGCAGTCAGGTACAGGCCTGCAAGTCCCAGAGAATTAAAACTTCATAGCTTTTTTGCACATTCATTCTAATGGATCCCACTGAAATGCGAAGGGCCACTGCCAGGAAAGTGCAACTTTGGAGTTTTGGAAGCACAGTGGTGTGCCTGTAAGTCAAAGATGTCTACCTTCCTCCTTTCTATGCTGTTTATACAGACATAGAATCAGAAATAATCTAATGTTTTCCTTGCCTAGGATCTATCTGTAATCATTTACAGGAACCATTTCATCTTTCCACAATAGGATGGATAGACAAATGAATAAATATATGGTCTTTGCTTCTCTGACCTATTATATTTTGTTGAAGTCTGCCAGAGGCTTCTAATCCCTAGAAACTCTTTTCTGGGACATCTCCAAATCTATAAGCATGTGGGGACACTAATTAATGTAAAAGATTTACTTGCAAAAGCAGGGATACTAAAAATCTGTACCAATATACTGTTCCTAGATCCTTCAACGTTATCCAGTTATAGAGTCTCTATTGTGTTAAGCACTGAGATATTTGCTTCCATTTCAAGCAGCAGAAACAAAGCTAAATGGCAATTTTCAATTAAATAACTTCTACTAAGTAGGATTTATTTCTTAGTTGTATTGTATGAAAATTCTATAATAATCTCTAGACTTTGTGTGTTTAACTGTGTTTATGTATTTCAAAATTCTTATGTTAAAAACTAGCTCCAATTATTATTAATAATAATTAAATAAATATTCAGAAAGACCCAGACAAACAAGAATAAATGCTCAGACAAACAAATGATGTCATTTCTCCACGACATAAAATATGAACCTGTAGGACTTCAACTCTCAGTCAGTTGAAAATTAATGCCTGACTTCATTCTTTTCTTACCTAAAATTAACTAAGTGCTTTTCCTCGCTCCATATCTTGCTACCTTTTCCTATTATATAACATGTTTTTTCCTGCATAAAAGTCTTCCTTATCTGCCCACATTCAAAGGAAGGATTGTGCTCTCTACGGAGAGCTGTTGATCCTCACGACACTGAGTTGGGAGTTACAAGTGTTGCCGTCTCTTTGGGAACACAGAGCCTGAAGAAAAATGAAAAACAACGTGGTTTCAAGAAGTGAGGGGGATGTCTCACTGTTGCAGCAAGCCCTGAAGACCTGTGCAGGTCTCAAGCCCGCCTATCCCCTTCTAACCTCAATACGCCTGACCTCATACCCAGCCACTGCGCCTTGTGTTGACTCCTGTTCCCACTCTGATCCGTTGTTAGTGACAGTTCCTGGCAAACCTGAGCCGCCGAAGGATCCCTGTCCCAGACCAAGCTCCAGTGTTTGGTGACAGAACAAGGCAGGCAGGGACTCTGCACCTTGCACCCATCCCTTGCATCTACTGCAAATTTCTCAGCAACCCAGTCCCTTGACTTGGTATCACCTGCACAGGAACAATATTCCTTAAGTAGTTATTTGTCTTTCTACCCTCTCCAAAGCAAACCTACTTTCCCAGAAATAGAACATTCTCCTCCATAGACTATTTTTTAAATTTTTGTGTGACTTTGAGATCAGTCTTTACAGTTTTCCTCAGTTTCAGCAACACTGCTTAATCAGCTGGGCTGGGTTTGAAACAGTCAGCTGTTACCCAACATTGTGCTTTTTCTCATTTTTCAGAAGCTACTAGAACATTATTTTTACATAAATATTTATTGGTGGCTTAAAAAAGAAAAGGATGCTTGCCGAATATTTCTACTATTTTTTCCGTCCCGCTTTTGTCTGGTGCTTACCCAACCAAGCCTTTCACAAAGCAGGGCCCTGAGAATCCGTCCCTGTGATGAATCACCCTGTCTTACAATGCTCGAAAGTCCTTCTATACCATTAAATCAGGCTGATGATCCAGATTTTCTGATATTATGGTCCTGTGATTCAGCTGAAAATAGGTGAAGTCAATAAAGTTATCCTAGTCCTACAGTGTAAGTGAAGGTGACGTGTGCTGGAGTTGAAACCAAGGTGCTTGACTGTGTACTCCTGGAGTGTCTGGGGTGTGACAAATTTCCTGCCTTTGTGCTTATTCTACAGAGGGAAATAAAAGCATAAAGAATGCATCTGAAGAATTAGGAATTACTATAATACCAAATATCCATGTGTGTTACAGACGAGAGAGCACTTGGAGAGATGGAGGTGAAATTGCTCAGACTTGCAGCTCTGCAATACAACTCTGTAATGTTTCTAACTTTTATCTTACAACCTGGGTGAGTGTGCATAATACCAGACTACCTCGGCTGGGTGCTTTCACCACGACTGGGCTTGTAGCTACTTTGCTCTCTGGGTTTATTCTTCTTGTGCCTCAAGTTGCAGAATAATTGTAAATAGCCTTGTTTGGGTTCAGTGATACTGGCAGTGAGACAAATGGAACTACTGCTGAGAAACAATCCCAAACTCCTGCATAAAGGAGAAAATAAAATACATGTTTTTAAATACAACAGACACTCTTGAAGTTCACCTAAAAATAATCACTGAGCAGCAGTAAACCAGGCAGTATATTGTGCAGAAATAACAAATCAGTTATTTCCTGTTTTAAGTCTCCTAACAAAATAGCCTACATAGCAGTTTAAAAGAGGAAAATGCATTTTGCTCTGAGTAAATTCTTTTTTCTTCTACCTACAGTTCCCATATTTCCAAAGAAGAGTGTGTGTTTGCTTGAACACCATGTGTATGTGTGTAAGAAGTGGTTGGAGCTTTGGACTGTTCTGCTTGCAGATTTGAAAGCAGTGTCATGCAATCCTCAGAACTGAACTGGAATGATTATATGAGATGAAATATTAATATTGTTCTAACGTAATTTTCTCAGGATTCCTAGATGGTAACTTAAAATGACAGGTTTACACTTGTGAAAGTACACGGAGCTCTAGTTGGCATACAGGTGCTTTTATACTCCTGGAAAGGTCATGAGCTATTTGCAAGGTGACAGCAAGGTTTTCTCATGGGACCTGGTGAGGAGCAGGGGAGATGCTTGTCTGCATCACTCGGAGGAAAGCGAACAATTAGTGATACAAACCAGAGTGGCCTGAACAGCCCATCAGTCTGTGGTGTAAGCTACTCCTCAAAAGCAGAAGATTGCTGGGGTACTGGTGCCTTTTACTGCTTCTCAGGCTATGCAAAGTCATGTTGCAGGAAAATACTGCCTCTCTTCTTTTCTGTTTGCATTAAATTGAATAAAATTACACCTAACAAGTAGATGGGATTTTCTACATTCACTCTAAAATTAACCTCTGAGCTGGTCAGTTTTCTTCTTTCTTTTATGATACATCTTTAAATGTCGTCATGCAAAACACATCGCTGCTGGAACTGCTGAGAGGATTGTTTTCAAGAATTAAGAAACATGGGCAGGTGAAGGAATTAGCTATTAAAAGACGAGTCCTGAAGAGGAATGTACTAATTAAAAATCTGAGGGATTACTTCAGCTGAAGTGGTTTTCTTTCCAGAGAGGCAAGTATTCTCTTAAGAAAACTGATGATGAGCTGTTAAAAAGAAATACAGCTCATCTTGTTTTGTGATGGTTTTATTTCTATCGTGGTCCCCTTCTAAGTAATTTTCAGAAGCTTTTACATTTTATGGAACAAATATAATTTTGAAATGGGCAGAAGTATAAGAGATGGTAGAAAGACTGGAATGGAGTTACTTTATGATTTTGATATATACATGAAACACAAACAATAAATACCCCACATTTCTGAGAAGGCTGTGTTCTTTACAAGGGCATGCCATCCCATTAATCCATACACTCCTCTCTCACCGGCAGGAATCTGTGCTCACAGTATGTGACTAAAATAAATGTCACCAAATCGATAGTGTTTCCAGCTTTTTGCCACTTAAACAACTGAATTTCATCAAGTTCTGCTTTACACGCATGGAGGAACAAATGGCAAAAGAGTCCAGAGGAGGAAAGGAGTGATCCAAAGTGGACAGAAACATCAGGACAGGTTCCCTTCATACCCTCCATGCAAGCTGTACCCACTCCTGTACACTTTGACGTTGGGCTGAACAGTGTTAGAAATGTAGTTTCTATGAGCTCCTATTTCACCGTGTGGGGTTCAAGATCCAGCCTTTGGGGAAGAGCTCGTATTTAAGCTGCAAATTATAAAAAGGAAGGGAAAAAAAAAAAAAACAAAAACAAGAGAAATCAGTGCCTGCTCAACTTGTGGGCAGTGTCTGCGGTGGTTATGGAGATGGTGTGCAGAACTGCCCAGGGACGATCCGTACCTGAACCCGTGCCTGTGGCAGGGTGCTGGTTTTGCAGTTTGTGGGCTGAAATAGCACATACGCTGCTGGGGGATGACAAGAAGAGTACTATGTTATGGGGCTTTGTAGAGGCCATTTCTTCCACCATCAGCTCCCACTGTGATTCCCCAATAAACCCTATGGGCTCACATGGGCCTTCCTTAGGCTAGTGGACAAATTTCTGTTAGTTGGTACCAACTTTAGGTAGTGTCTAGCCTAAAGTGGATCACTTTCTGTATAGTTCACTACATCTGACAAAGAGCACTTGACCCCTAAATGCCTATAACAGAGCATTTTTCAAAAATCGTATTAATGAAATTCTGAATATCAGGAGAGAAGGTCCTTATCTAGGGCAGAAAAAATCTGACAGGAAGATGGTTCTGAATGAGAGCAATTTCTTCTGGAAGAACATCCTGCACTGCACAAAAGGCCAAACAGCAGCAAAGGAGGAGTAGCGAAAATATTCTTTTGCTCTCATCATATTTCATTTGCTTGTAAGGGACAGTTGCTGCATACAGCCTCTTTGATCATCTACCTTGGCAGTTTCAAACTGGTGGGGTCAAAAAAAAATCTGACGCAGAAACTCTTGATGCTGAGAAATTAATTGAGGCTTTGTCTTATCTGCAGCTGCTGAATCTTGGTGAGGTTTAATACTTTTTTTCATACAACACAACTGTAGATGAAATAATGTGCTTTCTCCTTTCACACTGATTATAGGTAATAGCAAGAAAAATGCAGCTTCTGACATACTTTTGCAGGAGCCTGAGACCAGTTGATTGACAGAAGTAGTCACTGGAAACAGAAATTGTATACTGCAAATGAGGTTTTTGCCTGGCTTTACGTATCACCAAGGAAGTTATTCACTGAATGAAAAAAAAAAAGTTATATTTTATGGGTATTGAGACAAAGAAGAAATTGGAAATAAAAATCTTTGAGAAGCATAAGCACAAATAACCTTGAAAATAAATTGGTAAAATCATGAGGCTTTTTTCCAGCTGGGCTCTGCATATCTTCCTTAGAGTAATAATTGATATACAAAGAAACACAAAGCCAACAACAAAAAGTAGCTACAGTAACAATACTTCTCTATTGTGTATCAAATGAGAAAGTCTGTTTTTTGAGAAAAACACAATAAACCAGGATTGCAATTATGCACATTTTTTATGACTAAGTGGAGTAACAGGAAAAAAATCATTGCTATTTTCCCAACAAGAGATAAGGATGGAGAAGGGACTAAAAAAACTAAGCTTAGTCAGTGGATGAGCATGTAATTGGGAATAGGAATGGAAGGTCTCGTACTGGTTCTGAGTCTCTGTTTGACACAGCAGGGATTCGCAGGGGATTCTGCTGTTTCATAGCAAAGTTGTTATTTTCAGGAGAAAAAAACAAAAAAAATGTTAAAAACAAGGTTTTACATAACACTATTTCAGATTAATTTACAGCCTCTTCATAGGGTGCAAAGGCTACTTGGCAAGAAAGGCCAGCGATGAGCCCTGTGCAGCGTTTTGGTTGGCCATGTGTGTGCACACGCACAGTGACCGTCCAGTTTTCAAAGCAAAAGATACCAAGGTCATTTCTGCCACTTCTGAAAAACACTGGTAGGGGAATAAATACCAGTAGGAAAAATAAAAATTGCTTTTCTTTAGTTTTATTATGTATCTCTCTATTTTCTTGTTTGCTTTGCTGAAGGACCACCATACAACCTATAGAGGCAATGGTGGTGGTGGAGGGGTCTTGTGTGTGGATGGAGAGGTACGTTTTGTTTCTTTGCTTGCTCTCTCTCGAGTTAGCATGACTCTCAAAGTATGCTTTCACATGCATGGTAAAATTGAGGGTTTTTTGTTTTTCTAAGATTTTTCCCTTGATTTTCTGAGGAGTTTAGAAGCTATTAGTGAACGGCTAAAACATGTCCGTGAGAAGCAGTTGTCACCAGAGGTGAACTCTGGTTCTTAAACATGAAAAAAAAATGTCAACTGATGCAAACATGTATGTCTTAGAGGTAGTTTTGAATCTTGCAGACTTCTGGCACTTTATTTTTGTCAGGGATGACTAAATTAATAGACAAGTTTATTGCTGGTAAGCTGCAAATACATGTTCTCCAGCTATAGATATTAGAGTGCCTGTGTGGTCTGTCTGAGACAGGATAATTCAGCCTGGAATTTCTGGAAGGCACTGTTAGGTGTTGATACCGATAGTGGAAGAACCTGAGTTGGTGTTCATTTTGGCAGATCTTTAATCTGAGAACTGTGATTTAATGTTTGAATGGCAGATTTCAGTGATTGAATCAGACTCAGACTATGGCTCTACTGATGCAGATATGCTGTGTGTTCATCAATTTGGCTTAGGAGAAAGATTGTTCCTTTAAGTACATACTACTTTTTTGCCAGTGAGGTACTACCCTGATCATCTCTGTTCTTTACCTGCATTAGAGAATGAATCAGAGGCTCTTCATGCTCATGAGTTAAGTTTATATGACTCTCTTGTTCACTTCTCACTGACTTCTAGTCACGTGGCAATTTTTCTTCTTCCTTTTATACTGTTCTGCAGGGCCACCTACTTCCCATGCTCTCTGGAGCTTCTGGGCAGTTTGCCCTTTATCTACCTCCTGTTTTTTTCCCCACAGCCCTCACTCACTGTGTGGTGTTGACTGAACTTCATTAATAAATGTTCCACACGATGTCATCCTTTCTAGCCTCTCTCCCCATTACAAAATTATTATTAATCAGTTTGTCTGTGATACCCATTATTCATACAGATGCATGCCACAGTGCTGAAAACAGACTATCTGTCTTACTTAAGCCCATTCTAGGTCTTAAATAAGAGAGATAACAGTGCAACACGCTCAGGGCTTTGACAAACAAGGGAAAAAAAAAATCGTATGCACTGGGAATTTTCCATTCAGAAGCCTCTTCCCAAAGATGGCAATCAAGCACATGCAGTGGTCAGAAGATAGGAGAAAAAATATTCTATTTCTTTCTTTTGAAACAATCTCATGTTCCAGTATTCAGTAATATTCAGTTTTGGCCTTCAGCTGTCTTGAAGCACAGTGAAGATAAAAACTGTCACGTTATTGTGCAGATGCACTGGGAATTTTCCATTCAGAAGCCTCTTCCCAAAGATGGCAATCAAGCACATGCAGTGGTCAGAAGATAGGAGAAAAAATATTCTATTTCTTTCTTTTGAAACAATCTCATGTTCCAGTATTCAGTAATATTCAGTTTTGGCCTTCAGCTGTCTTGAAGCACAGTGAAGATAAAAACTGTCACGTTATTGTGCAGAATATGAAATAGCAGGAATTGAAAGTGGAGGAAAACCAGATGCAACTATTGTACCCACAGAAAATTAAAAGGAAATTAAGGCTGCTTGTAGGTTTTGTGCCAGTACCTTATTTTCTCCATTTTGCATTTGTTTTCCTTACTCTCACTTTACTATATTTCTACTTATGTAAATAAGTATATAACTTATACAGACAGACTTTACATATCTCATTGTATAGAAGTTATGGTCCAGAATTGTTAATACTTGCATTCTATAGAAGTAACTGGAAAAGAATTACTTACTTAGAAATGACCTTTCACAATCAGAAAGAGATAATTTCTTAGGGAGAACCTCATGGTAAAGGATTTCACTGTCATTTTTTGGTGCACGAATTTGGTTAATTTCCTTTTAACAAAAGGGCTAGCCCTGAATTTAGTACTATTTGCTCTTCAAGACCGCCCAGATTTTGGGGGAAGGTGTTATATTTTAAGGTTTTAAGCAAACGTGTTTGAACCATAGAACCTGTTGGTAAATGATCATTAGTAGATGATCTCAAAATGCAAATCTAAGTCACCTGACTCTGAGGTGTATGCTGATTGGTAGCCTTGGTGAACCAAGCCTTGATGAGCTTTGACCTTCTACGCTCCCCAGCTGGTAGTGATGGGGCTGGAGGTGGTGCCTGTTTTCTGTTCCTACAGCTTGCTGCTCTTCAGAGTCTCCGAGTGAGGAGTTGCCATGGGATTGCGTTCTCAGGTAATGACCTGACAACCTTTGCTTTTGTGAGTTGTGGAATGGTTTGGCCTGTGTCTGAAGGGTGGTAGAGTGTTGACTCTTGAAAGGTGATATGTAGGATTTCAAGAAGAATGTTGTTGGGTCTAATGTTGTTTAGCTTTAAATGTGAATGAAGTCTGAGTTTCACTAACTGAAATAACTTGTCTGTTTCAAATGTGTTTGTTTTCCTTAGAAGAGGTGGGCTGTGTAAGGATTCTTGCTTTACTAGAGTGATGGGTGAAAAGAGGAAAGTTTTTCAGTAAAGTGGATTAGTCTGAAGTTTTAATCTTTGCTTATGTGCAGGCATTAATTGAAAATCTGGGGCAAAATTATGTTTCATACAGTGAGTTGCATGATTTTTTTTAGTGGGGAAAAAAGTAGTTGCTAATAATTGCAGTGAATAATCAATGCTGAAAATTGAAAAAAAGTATGACCAAATTAATCTACTTTATTACCTGTCTGTCTTTGCTGAGTCATTGTTAAAAACCTTGTTTGACTGAAGTAATAACAAATGAAAGCAAGATACTGCTAGGAGACTCCAAAGGACTGAGTATGCTACAATTTGCAGTCTTTGCTTATAAACTGTGACTTCACACAAAGCGTCATACTTTATAAATTTTAAAAAACCTGACTTTTGCAGTGTCCTGACCACTCATCTTGTAAACAATGAGTATTGTTCTTCATTCATTAGTTGTGAACCCTTGTGTGTCATTGTTGTGTTAGACAGCCTTATAATTAGATTAATCTGTAATGATTATTGTTGTGCCTCACAAGTTTTCAACATTTTCAGATATATCTATTTTTATCTCTGGAGCAATTTCCTCTGATAAACTCCGTGATTTTTTAGAAATTATATTTGTGGTGGGCCCTTTCTTGTAAACTGATCAGATGTTTTCATCTCCATTTCCTTGTTCCTGGTCAATTTTCTTTTGGATTTTCTCCACCTAAACCCACATTACTGTTTCTGAATTTCACTTTTGAAGCAAAACTTCTCTAATGACAACAATAAAATCTCAGGTTCTGACATAACTTTCATCCTTTTTGTGGCAATATTTTTTTTTAAGCTTTGAAAACCAAAAGCTAATTTTCTTTTCCCTGAAAGTATGGTATTTGGCTTTGTGATAATTTGCTCAATTGTTATTTGCATTCAGAAACATACAGATTGTCTTGATGGGTAGTTACAGATCCTTACTCTTCATGGCATGTTTGCCACATTTTAGACTGAAATAAGCTATTGGAACATCTCCCTGTCACTTCGAACAATCTCTCCAAAAGAAAATTGTTAGTGTATATTTTCCAGGTATTGAACTACATTCCTGACCGTATTTCTGCTACAAGGTTGTATCTATCTGTGAGATTAAAAAACTTTCTGTTTTCCTTTTTAAAATAACTGTTATATTTTCTTCTGTATCTAAAATTAGAAAACCAAATTTAAGTTTTCAATACTAGGTTGAATCAATGATACTAGTTTCATTTTTTTATAAGGTCTTATTTGTATTGTAAGAACATGGCTCTATAGCAAATCACAGAACTTCTATCCCTGGCAATTACACACTCATTTCTCACCCTGCCTCAACCAGGTTGTAGTTTTTAAAATCAAAAAGATATACTAGAAGCACCATTGACCTGCAGTGACAGTAAGGGGGAGACTCAATTAGATGGAGCTCAGAGAGGATTTTCTCAGGCTGGTTTTTTTGGTCCAGGAGATGATGGCAACCAAACCCTGTAGTCTGACATAGCAAATCATAAATTTAACCAAAATTAAGAAACGCATAATAAATTCATCCAGTTTAGGACTTAATAGCAGGAGCGAAGAGTGTCAAACTGTTCCCTTGAAACATGGCCCAAGCTGCCTTTTGTTCTGCACCGCTCTCCTTCATGCTTCCCATGGAGTGTGTTGCTGAGGAGCTGGGAACTGCAGCAGGCCCTATGAGCTGGCAGAGCAGTTGGGAACTCTCTCCTTGTGCAATTCCAGAGCTAACTCGCTTAGCGCAGAGAGCTGAAAACGGGTTGGGAACTGTGAGAATTCGATTGAAACATCGAATTACTCGGAGCCCCGTGGAGCTCCCGCAGATGAGACTATTGCAGCAGAGGGTTGTTTTGACAGAGGGGTCCTGCTGTGTGAAATTTGCAGCTATACCTTGTGGGGAGTAACTGCATATTAGATTGAGCAAATTTCATGTCAGAACTCAGATCGTGAGACATTAGCAGGGAATGTTGTTCTGAAGCCAAACCATCCTTCCTAACTACAAGTATGGGCTTAAAATCGATATATTTATATGAAAAGATTGGCCTGTTTTATGAGCTTTGAAGTCCATTCAGGAAAGAGGGCCATGTTTCTGCACTCGAAATAAGAAATTCAAATGCAGAATGAAGTATCACGTACAGCAGAAGCCAGGGGCATTATATGCAGCAGAAACAAAAACAGAGTCGAGGTCTCTTTGGGATGTGTGGTGCAACTAATAAAACTAAAGGTCTGCTAATATACTGTGTCTGATTTCGAAAGAAGTAACTAAACCATCTGATACCCTGAATTTGCAGCAGTGACCCTGCATAGTGCAATCAGTGAGTTTGATCTTCTAGCTGAATCTACTCCTTGCAGTGAATGTTAAAAAAGTGTTTTCTTAGTGCCTTTTGAAATAAAAAATGGAAGCATTCCTGACATTGATCAAATAAGAAATAAAAACATGCATATGTATTTTTTTGCATGGTGTTTGATTGAGATTTGGAGCCAGGAAATAGTTTGTTATATCTGCGCTGAGAAGTTGGAATCGCACTTGGCATTCATTTTCTCTTTGATTTACAGAAAATGATGAACTCGGTACTTCATGAAGAGAAAAGTAAATGAACGCATTCGGGTTTTTATTTGTTTGGCACTGTCGTGATTCAGCCTCACTGGCAAATAAGTACAACACAGCCTCTTGCTCAGTCCTCCCCACCGCACCCCAGTGGGATGTGGAGGGAGAGTCTGGGGAGAAAATAAAAGCCAAAACCCATGGGTTGAGATAAAGACTGTTTAATAGGACAGCAAGGGGAGAGCGGGGGGAGGGGGGGAAGTAAAAATACATAGAACGTGATGCACAATATAACTGCTCATCACCCACTGACTGATGCCCAGCCAGTTCCTGAGCTGCAGTTGCTGTCCCCCAGCCATCTCCCCCTAGTTTATATATCAAACATGATGTAACATGGTATGAAATGTCCTTTTGGCCAGTTTGGATCGACTGTCCTGGCTGTGCTCCCAGATTCTTGTGTACCTCCTCTCTGGCAGAGCATGGGAAGCTGTCAAGTCCTTGACTTAGTATAAGCATTGCTTAGCAGCAACTAAAATATCAATGTGTTATCACATTATTCTCCCTCTAAATCCAAAACACAGCACCATACCAGCTACAGGAGGAAAATTAATTCTATGTCTGCCAAAACCAGGACAGGAGATTTTAATTTTTCCCTGTAATGGAGGCACTAGCTATAGCAAGAAGTTCTGCTTCCACCAAGAACATGTAGAAAAATCTGTATTTGAAGTTGTATGCTTTCTGTTCAGAAGAGACATCTTCCATGAGGAAAGGAAGCAGTCTTGGGGGTCAGAGAAGTAGGGCACATATTGTATTGAGACATCAAGTGTTTTAGGAATTTGAGGAGAGACTGCAGGCAGCACATTTCTGCCAGCTCTCTGCATGCCTGAGCCACGTGGTATGGCGAGCAGTAATGTAGAGCTGTTGGTACCTACTCTCCAGCAGTGGCCCTCTGATCTTTCTGATGGACCCTGGTTATAGGGAGGTGCTGCTGACAAGGGTTGTATTTGTCTAAGGATGCCATGAAGTGCACAGTGTGTCCGTGCTGGGCACATAAGTTTGTCCCTGGTGTCTCAGGGCTCTTGCTTGGCTGAGCCATAAAACAGGGGAAGCGCTAAGTGAGGTGTTTAGTCTCTCCAGACAAGCTGTTTCTGCACTGTGCCACAGAGCTAAATCAGAAACTCTGATCTTTTACATGAATAAGTGCTGAGCAGAGTCTTAAAATTTTCCTTTTTACAAAAAAAGCAGCTGCAGTGAATCCACTAGGTCAGAGCCCAAGTGATTTTGCTGAGCGTACAGTCGTGGCAGCTGGTGCAAGGTCTGTTGGACAGGAGGGATATTCACATGCTCCCCCAAATGCATTATTTGGGGGTATTTCTAGCAGCATTGCCAGTGGATTGCAACAAGCCTTTAAGATGATTAAATGCATGAGGAAGTGGTAGGGAAAAAGTCAGGAGGTGTAAATGAAGTGGGGGGAGGTGTGTGCGGCAGGAGGCGGTACAAAATGATCACATTTCCGTATTTCCCTCTGTCTGACAAAGAAACAGCTGGGGCTCCAAATTGTTCAGAGCAAAACATGTGCATGGATTCATAATAACCGAAGTTAGGGTGAACTTCAAGATTGCTATAAACTCATCTCAGGTCAGGTTATGAGCTTCTCCAACATTATTCCAGCTCCAGGAAAACTCATTACTTAGCTCGCAGTTTGAGCAGTCAGGTATCACCATAACAAATTTCTCTTAACTTGGCACATCAGCTACAAGTGTTCTGGAGGAATGAACCATTACTTTTTTGTGGTTTAAATTTGGCACTCAAGGAAAACTTGATAACAAGCTAATATCCAAATTAGTGAAGGAAAGGGTCTGTCACAGGAATGCAAATGTGAGTTACAGATGCAAAGTTTGACTGTAGATATTCAGCTTTTTAAAATTGTTTCTACTCTTTCTGCCTTGAAATGTGTCTAATAAACCTTAGACAATATTTGCCCACCCCTGCCTTCCCCAAATCACATCTTGTTACAGGCAAATTTCTCCAGGGTTTGGTCTTAGCTTGGCTATGAGATAAGCCCTAGTTTCGATACTGTTCTGAAGTCATGAAAACATCCTGGACTAGCCAAAATTTGCTTGAGAACTCTCAAAAACAGGCTGTCTCATGAGCTTTCTAATGTTTCTGGCTTCCATTCAGACTGGAAATGCCATGGAAACATCACTTGTGGCAGTCCAGCTCCTAGCTGCTGCCAAAACTCAGCATTTGAGAGGTAAGGAAAAATGGCAAATTAATTGAAAACAAAGTGTTCTAAAGCTCAGCAAAGGTTCAAGTATGGTTTTCAGTGAATTCCAGTGGTTCTACAGTTAGACCTGATTTGCCTCTAACTTTCTCTTTTAGGACCTAGTGCCCGCACGGAGTCTTTCTACTTCAGATTTGGATTTTCAAAAGGATTCAGTGCTGGCCTAAATCTGTTTTCTTTAAAGCTAGTGGGTAGAGTTTGGATTTCAGTGGGAGTTGAATATTTTGAAAATCGTGTTCTGACTACATTTTTGATCAAAGGCACTTCCACCTAGTGTTCCCAAAGCAATGTGCACAGATGATAATCAAGTTCCACTGTGCTGCCTGCGAGATGGGCACGTTGGTGGGGTTTCTGCTCTTCAGAAATCAAGCGGTTATCACTACTTAAACCTGTTAAGGATCTTGCCTCCTATTGGCATCACAGAGAGAGCAAATCAAGGCGTTGAGAATTCATGTCCTTGACAGCCAAGGTCTTGAGGATCTGCAACTTGAGCTGAAATTCATCAAACTGCAGGTTTCTTTCTCAGAACTTAAGAAATCAGGACAAAAATAAATCTAGATTGGGCAAGTTTAAAAGGGTTTGAGTTTTCAAGGAAAAGCAAAGTGAGCAATCTATTTTATAAGTATAGTGAGATTCATTAAATCAATATGCTGCTCATTTCTCCACTAGAGCTTTCTCCTTCCCACACACCTTGCACTGCTGTTGGTAGCATGGAACTGGCATAAACTTTGGGCAGATCAGTGCATTTTGCACCTAGTCGAGAAATGTTTAATTTCTTCTGGCACGAGGAAGGTGAGATTTAAACAGGAACATTGTCTCTTCAAAGAACACAGTGAATACTTCAGACATAATCAGAAGCAGGGCAGCACTCGGTGTGAGATCTCTCGGGTTCCTCGGCATCAGCAGAGGTAGCACAAGGCCATGCATCTGCCTTGACTTCAGCGGGATTGCTCTGGCTCGCAACAGCTCTGAACCTGTTAGACCAAAAGTGCCTTTTTCTTCCATGGAGAATGAAAATATGCTTTCAGGCACTGTGATCTAGAAGAAAGTGCTTTATGACTGGAGAATATTTTTGTGGGGATATTGGGAAGCTGGCACTCATCAAAAGCAAATGCTTTCCATTATGGCTGCAGTGGTGTTTGGGAAAGAGAGTGGTTTTGGTAGAAGCTGCACGCACAGTTACTGCTGCTCTGCTGACTCAGGAGAACTTGTTTGACTGATTGACCCTCCAAGCAGCAAGCATGGACTAGAGCCTGCGGTGATACTGCGGTGCAGCTCCGTACCACTGGCTTTGCCGAGGTGCTTAGCCAGCCACAGGGTACACCGTGACCCAAGCTGTAATTCTCCCTTTACATTGATTGGGCAAAACGATTGCTATTCCGACCTGAACATTCAACTCTCTGCTGGTTCAGGGTGTCACGTTAAAAGAAATGGTTTGTAGCAGTGACAGAAAAACTTTTACAGCTGATTGAGGTTTAAATGATTTAAATAGCTTAAGTGTAACATAAATATGGGTTGAAAGGAAGCCCAAGGAGTGGAGGCAAAAAAGATTATATAATATTGAACACATCTGGCTTATCTACTATTCAGAAAACTTAAATGCTTTAGGTAAAACTGTGGCTGAGCACCCTTTGCCTCACTTTTCCACCATTTCTCTCTGAGGATAGGTCTGTGTAATATTTGCTTGCTCACAGGGTATGTGGATTGGCTTCATTCAGAATTCAGGGTACCTTAATGAAGACCTTTGCACACCGGATTTATATCTTTTGTCTTGTTGCTTATGTTGCCTGTCTTCAAGATATGTAACACCTGACTTTCAGCTAGGGTAAACAATTAAATGACAATCACGTTCCAAATGTAATTTTAATTATATCATTTTAACAGTGTTTTTTTCCTTTCTTTGAGGTCAGCTTTTCCAGAAAAGCTATATTTACCTTCAAAATGCTAATTGATTTTCTCAATTGAATAAAAAGTCTTGGATACATTTATATGTGAATTTCAATAGGAAAGGTCATGACAGTTTGTCAAAATATAAAGCTCTCCACTCAGTTTGCATTTATTCTTCTTTTATTCTTCTTTTTAACGAGATAAATTTCATATGGAGGGAGAAAGAAAAGAAATGAAACATTCATGGTATGATATTGCAGATCATTAGTTTAGGCTGTGATGTTATCTTGCATTTTGGAACTGTGTCTGTTCTTCTCTTACAGCAGTACATTTCAGTGTTCAAAAAATAATGTGCTGTGCCAGGCAAAATTCTGCTTGGCAATGTTGCTGGCATGTTCTGTCTTGCACACTTGTGCCCATATGCGGTTGCAGAACTAACAAATTCTCATAATAGAGCAGTTCCTAATTTGGGCATTGCAATAAACATAGAAATTAACTTTAATTGAAGCAACTCTGAGGTGTCCAAGCTGTATAATGATGCACTTCGTATGCTAGAAAGACTGGGATGACTTTTTGTCATCCTAAATATAAGAACTGCTAAAAACATATGGTCACTGTTATGCTTTTTTAAACAATAATTTCAGCTGATACTTCTGAATCACATAATGATTTTGTAATGTCATTTCAATCCACCCCAACTCCCGAGCACATGTGCAGTGCTAGGGGATAAGTGAGACTGTGACTGCTTATCTGCTGAGCCCTGAGGATGTGAAATGCTAACTTACAGCCTGCTTAGAACCTTGAGGGACCAAGTCCTTTACCCCAGAGATACCTACAACACAGAATTGCAAGCATGCTGCAACTGTGTTGGTGTTTGCGGGGTTTTGTTTGTTTGTTTGTTTGAGTTTTGGAGGGTTTTTTGTAGACGACCTTCAGTATTCTCAAAGTATCTGGTTTCAAAGCTTTTATAATATTTTCAGGCTCTCTTCTGCAGGTTTGCAGGAAGGTGGTTAGTAATAGGAGCTGGAAAGGGCATGGAGATTTATTCAGGCATAGATTCAAGAAGTGCAAATGTCAAAAAAGAAGTTGAAGAAAGTAAATGTAAGGGCAATCCAAAAGAGTGCAGCCATGGTAACAAGTTTACAGTACTACGTATTCTGCAAACACCATCCTGTGTGGTGATACCTCCTGGAATTTGATATGTATTTGGAATTTGAGCTGCTTTCTCTCTAGCTGTTTTGAAGATAAAACCTGTAATGCAGAAGTACTTAAGGAAATGTCTTTGCCCATTAGGTGTGACGGTTGATGACTGAGATGGAATCTGACTTGATTAAGTTCTTAAAGTTTTATATTTGGTAGATTTAGACAAAATTAAATGGAGAGAATCAAAAAGCAACAGGTCCATTATATTTGTAAGCTCCCACCTTTCAGGTTGCTGTCAACACAAGCATGAGATTGCTCAACCTTGCTAAGCACTTTTGAACAGAATGTTACTTTCTGAGATATGTAAGAGTGACTGTGAGAACAACCTCTTTCCTGCTAAGTCTTAATAACAACTTTCATATAATTTATCCTCACAAGGCAGAAGTCATGTTGTCTTCAAAAAAATGTGTGGGGTACATGGTAAAAAGTCGTGCTGTTTAGTCTGTAATTTTTTCATTTAAATAGAAATATTTTATTTTTTTCTTTAAAGCATATTTAATTATTCTGCAGACAGATTGACTGGTTAATTGTTGGCAAACTCAGTGTGTGCTGTGTGGGTGGGTGTGTTTCTGAAAAGAGAGGTCTTGTTTTAAACATTAAATTCCAAAGCAATTTTCACAGTATGAAGGCAAATATTCATTGCCCCAGTGAAAAGCCTCAGCTGAATTAACCAATGTAGTACTAACAGACATCTTTCTTATGGACAATTCTAGGCAGTGTCATATTGTGTATTTAAGAGATGAGAGAGACAATTCTTGGCAGTCATAACCCATGAACATGTTTTAGTTGTCTGTCCTCAGTTTGATCTAGCAGTGCCTCTCTCTTTTCTGAGTCAGACCAAATGCTCCACCTCTGACAAGGCTGCACATAGTATAATGCCCACTCCAAGCTCAGGTGGCCTATCCCAGCTGTTGGTAAGCTGGATGCGGTCTTGAACTCCAAGATGAGTAAATATACTCAGGCAGTGTCCTTCTGGTCTGGCTAGGAATAATCAGGTCTTCCCCTGTGTACAGTTATCAAGCACTGCTGCTATTCTCTTTACAACCTCACGTTTCCTCCCTCTTCCATTACAAATGTGAAATGAGGGCTTCTTTAAAATTATTTCTAAGTCCTTCCAAACTATCTCTACTTATATTGCTTACTCCCAATTTCTGCATAGCTCAGTACTGGGAACAGAAATGGTTGGATGGCTTTTGAAACAAGAACAGGTCTTTTTGCTCTGTGGCCATACAAATCCTCAGGCCATTGCAGCCCTTTCCCTGAAGGACTGCTCCCAGGCAATGCAGTGAAGCACATGCTAAATGAGGAATGAGGTCCTGAGAGATGCTGTTGGTTTTAAACAACCGTTAAACTGGTTTGGGCTTCATGTAAGAGTTGTGTTTGAGAGGTTACAAATCTTTGTCACTGCCCTTTAGCACTGAGTACAAACCGTCAACAGTAAAAACTGCATTGCAAGTCCCTTTAACCATCATATCAAAGGAAATTAAATTGGAAAAGTTTACTTTCTTTGAAATCCATATGTAACAACTAAGAGAGACGTCGCAGCTTTTCGTCCATATCTGCCTTTTAAAATTTAGCCTAGTCTCTCAAGCTGGCTATCAGTATCCTGAGTTAAACTGAAGTTTTTGACAGAAGATAATATATAGATGGCAGACACAGCTTTAGAAGCTGCAGTGTGCTATCATTCAGCCTGTCTAATGTTGAGGAAGGAGAAGCCTATTCAGAAAGCAAAGATGACAAGTGTGGACAAATGAGTCCACCGTTTAAATGCAAGGGCACTCAATGATGCATTTTCAGCCACATTGGGATGAACACAAGTTCAGGTCAATGATACAGGATGTATATAAGCTTAAACTGTAGCAGATATGCTATAATTTGTTAGAATTTTAACCATCGTCATAGCATAGTTATCTCTGCAATGCTTATGGCTATCAGAGTAAAAATTCAATAATCCCAGATAAACTTGAACATTGGGTAGAAACTGTCAAACATGCACCAGCAGGAGGAGTGGGAAGGAGCAGGTCAAATTCATTGAACAGGATATGTTGGTAGTATGCTTCATTTTCAGTGTGAGCTCACATTTTTCCAATGGAACAATGATCATTAAGATAAAAATCCATCAAATTGTGCCTCTTATTCATTAGTGCAGAAACTATTTATAGCTGTTATAACATCAGAATTTGGATATCAAATCAAGAGGTAGGTATTTTCCAACATCTCTTGAACATGGAAGTTCTCTTTCTGTTTACCAGCTACCCTGCTGTGTGGATGCTGAAATATCTGGCTGTTTCAGATAGTCAATATTCTGGCATTTCCTCTTTACACAATTAATTCCACCTTCCATCATTTGAGCTTACAAACCATGCAACGCCGCATACATGCAACCATGAGGACAAGAACCTGAGGTCTTTTGCTTGCTTGCTTCTTTCTTTCAAGGTGTCTGGGTCATGTAGAATTTTTAATAATTTTCTCTATCTTTGACAAACTGGTCTGAAATACTTTTAGTTTGTGTGGGGGACATTGGAATCTAAGGCGTCACCAAAGCAAGAGCAGGGAACACAGCGGTGGAGTCAGACTTGCCTAAACGAAGACATGGACTGCTAATATACACAGACACGGTGCTGAGAGGTTTTAGCTTAAAATAAGAAGTAAATTTTCTACTGTGGTGTTATTGCATATATAATTTGATATTTGTTAGACTGTACTTAAATGGATACAATATTTAGCACTGCAACAACTGAGTAAACTCTCTTTAAAGGATGAGAGGTACAGATGCAGGGTTCAAATAAGTACCCTTGAGCAACTGGGAACATTTGTACCCTGTGAAAGCTGCAGTCACAAAAAGAAATTCCTGCCAAGAAAATGTTTGTTTGTACTATTAGTCACACTTCATTAAGTTTCATTAAATAGATCTATAGTGAAAATCAGAGGATAAACTCTTAGTGCTTATTTCAGTGCAGTATTTATGCAACAAGCACAGATGAACCAACTGGAGCATGAAAATATATGGAATTTTTAGGGTGCTTAACTCTAACATGAGGTTTTCTTGTAGACTGAGAAATTTCCATATTCCACTCCTAGTATTAAGCAGTTCTGACAATCATTCCCCCAGCACAATATTGGAATCCTTGATATGGAATTTCAATATTTCAAAGTTAGCTAGGTCAGGAAGAAGATTTTCTTTTACTAATCACATGATTGTTCTATTGTTCTTGTAATGGCCTTTTCCAGGATATTTACAGCTCTGAAATCCATCCTGTTGTTTAAGAGATTCTAGGATGTAATTCATTAAGAGGTTTGAATTGTGCATATGGCTGTGGGAGCATCTGAAAACCAATTTCTTCAAGTCTTGTATGGGATTTAACACTGAAGCTTTGTATTTATGCTGAATTGTACTGTACTTCTGTGCAGATTAAAGGTGCAAAATAATTGTTTTATTTTTGCTTCTGCTTGCATTGCACATGTATACCTCAATGAGAGATAAATGGACAATGTATTTCTGTATTTGTGGTCCCCAGGTTTCCAAGAGCATTCTCTTTGAGTTCTTAGACCTTCTGGCTGCGAGAACATCAGGGAGAGTCCTGACAAAATCCTTTTAAAGTTTAGTTGAAAATAGCATTTCAGGCTGAAATACAGAAAAACATTTCAAATACACCTATAGATGCAGTTTGGAATTTTTTTTCATGAACAAAGTGTCCTTGATGCCTTTATGTAGCTGCTGACAAAGCGCAAGTTAAGCTCAAGTGACAAGAAGTGTCTTTTAATCTTCTCAACAATGTTCTTGTTGCAGTAACGCTTGAGTTAAAGTCAGGGAGGAGCAGATCATACAAGTCTCTCTGCGATCTTAGGATACGAAGAGTCTAAAAAACTCATCTTTCATCTTGTGTTCAGGATAGCAGTAAAAGATCAAATTACCAGCTTCCAATTCATATGAGAATGTTTATACCTGAAAAAGAGCCTAATTTTCATGAAAGATTTCATCAGGTGTTGCACTGTCTGCCCATTGTGCTGATGATCTGGTGTTGAGTGATGATTGTAAATGAATTTCTTGTGTTGTGTCATCACGTTGTCTTAAAGACATCATTAAATCTCTGGTGGGGTTTTGTGTAGCTACAGTATAATAGGAAGGATATTTGTGTCCAGCAAGGAAAATAAGAAAAATAATTAGAAGAAGGTAGGAAAGGAGGAGACACTGGAGCAAATAGAGGTAAAACTACCCGTGTGATTGAAAGAGATTATCAGTCTCCTCGTGTTTTGTTCCCCTGTGTTTATAAAGGACTGATATCTGTCTCCAGCCAGGTGGGTGTGACTTTTCTGGAAGAAATTGCTACACAGGGTTGGTAAACTGCACCTGGATTTATCTCTGCAAATAATTTCAATACTGTGGGTCCTACTAGAGTTTCAGATGGGTCACACCATTGAATCTGGTTGGGAGACACTGTTGATTAACATGCACCACTCCTAAAATGTGCACGAAAAAAATATTAGGAAACTAATTGTGTAACTCTTCTTTTGTAAGATTAAAAGCAAAGAGCAAGAGTCGAGGCCAGAGGGACACTCAGAATGGCTAATGCAATTTATAACTTGTTCGCTCTGTTTGCTGTCTTGCTAATTTGTTTTAAGATGTTTCCTGATCCTGTCATCTAGATTTAGCATGCAATTCACCTTTCAGACAAAAAGGAATTTTCCACTACTGCCAGAGCAGTGGAGAGCAGATGGCTGAGAGCTGGGGAAGGCAGCAGCTCCTCGGTGGAGCGCGGGAAATGGTAGCGTGCGACACTGTCCCCAGGGCCAGGATCCCTTCTGGGAGAGGAGGGTGAGGCACACTTGGTTTCTAGTTCACTAATGGTTAGGAAATAGTTTGAATTGCCTGGGAAGGGCATCAGTTATGCCATTAAGATGAAGATAAGCATAGTTGCTTACTGCTAACCCTGTAAAATCTCTGGTCTTGGGAAAGAAAAAATAAAAACATTAGTGGTACTGAGATGAAATTTTAGTTGAGGCTCAGTACACAAGCTCAGAAATGAAGTGCACTTCTGAAAGTAGTTCCTGGTCTTCTGTGTGGATGGAAAGCTCTTCATTAAGTTTTCTTCCAAATAGTGCATAAAATGAACTGCACAAAGATACCGTAATTTTACTCTGACTAAACACAATCCTTTAAATACCCTGACTCCTGCAGTATAGTGTGGCAATGGCAGTGGATAATGCCTTAGGAAGTACTTCAGAGCTGACAAGATAGGCAGGGATTATTAGCAGATTGGTTTTGTACCCCCTTCACATCAGTTTGTGCCCCTGGAGTAAGTGACAGGATTTCTTGGCTGTGCTGTGTCCTCCTGCCTCTCATCCATCCCCATGTTATACTCCCTCCCTCCAGGGCTAAACAGATGTGTCAGTTCAGATGCCAAATAAAAACAGTGTGTCCAAGAGGAAAGTAAAAATGGAAAAACTACTTGGTTTGATAGACAAAAATAACTTCTTGAGGTTGTTTTTTTGTTGCAGTGTTGTTTTCATTTAGCTAAAAAGCTTCATCAAGATGAATCATTTGTTCTGTTTTTACATTGGTGTTATTCAAGTGTTTTTTTTTTTTTTTACTGGACTGCTTTTGGAAATGTTGTAAGTCTAATAAGGTGTTAAAATATGCTATGAGTGTCCAGCCATGGCTTCCACAGCAGAAAGACTGTTTTTCAGAAACAGTTTTGCTATTCCCCACCTGACAAGAGCGTGATGCTGACTTGTGCGTGACAGTGCGAGAGATGCTCTGGCTCACTGGGGATGGAAAACATTTGTGGGAATGACTCTGCTTTGTGTGAACCATAGACGCTTCCTGCAGGTTGATTTCTGGTGGGTGAAATCTTATGTGGGAGAGCACTTGGTACCTTGAAGCTCAAAGCTCAACAAATCCAAAGCAAAACGAAAAACCTTTGGGAAAACACAACTTGGAGGAAAAACATCTTTATGCCCTTGATTATTGGAAGGAAAAACATAAAATTCAGGGACAAACACTGCTTTCCAGCAGTTTCAGTAAGTAGTAAACATGTGATCACAATTGTTTTGTGGTTATTTTCTTCACCTTGCATGGAATGAGCAGCGGTGGCAGATCTGTCCATGTGGTCTTAACATGGAAGGCATTTGCAATGATACTGCTTCTTTGAGGATGTTGCAGTAGAAAGAGCATAATTTAAAATAACAACATGAAATCAAACAATATTCAGACTCTCCCTTCAAGGACCTAAAGAGAAGACATGGAATTAAGGGCACCTGTTGGATAGGAATTCCAACGCTTTTATGAGGAGCAGAGCAACCAGCCTTTCAGCTACAGATTGGTGCAATGTCTCCCATGCCCTACCTTATTTGTCACTTTAACAGTGTGCATCCATCCAGTTAGCTTAATATCGGATCACCTTTCCTCTTCCTCCATGAGGAACTTCATTTTAATCACTGCAGAAATATTAACTGTGATAAGGAGGGCTCACAGTCTATTAATCTCTTTCTCCATAGTAGGTTGCCATCACTAATAAGCATTATAGGCGGCTCATGTGGTGCTAGCTGTGGTTGCCACCACTTTCCCTGATAAATCTGGTTTCAGAAGCTTTCCAAATTTGCAAAGTTTCAAGTGTTTAGGGGGAAATTATCCACACAGAATTAAACAGTTGTGCATTTTATTGCCAAAACTGAATTATATAGTGGAATTGTACCTATGTTGAGGAAATTTAATTGGAAATTAAAATCGGGCATTTCTCGTTTTGGTCATGGTCAAAAACAGAGAGATGGAATACTAGGAGCCTCAGGATCTTAATCCTTATCCTGATATGGTCTTCTATCTCAAAACAGTCAAATGCTTTGATGTCCAGCTGTGATGCATATTTTGGAACAAATCTTTGCCTACATGTATTGTCTATGTCTGAGGCTCTTGCTTTTGTTCTGCAGTGAAATGGAGAAATCCTGTTACTTTTTACATTTACATATATCCCTCCACTACCATGATCTGGAGGGTCCTCATACCTGCTAAGGAGAGCTCTCAGTTCTGTACATCAGTTTCATCAGTGGATAACTTTTTCCACAAGTCAATATTGAAAGTGCTTCACTGGTTATGAACTTAGACTTTCTGGGTATAGGTTTAATGCACAAGAGCCTGGTAATCCCATCTCCTTTTTCCTAATAGAACTGCAGCATTTCCTTTTCTTTTTCCTTTTTTTTTTTTTTTTTTTTTTAATTCAGCAGCTATGTGGTAAAGCTGCAAGATCTGGCCTTTAGGGCTCTGCTGGAGGCTCTAACTATGTAGTTCAATAATGCTGCTTTACACTGTATAATGAACTGTACTTTTGAGGGAAAGAACACACATTTCAAACATAATTCAGAGAAAAAGTGGATTTTATGTTTCTTTTATTATAAATGAAACCATTCTCTTTGTATTTGAAATTTTGGTTTTCACTCAGAGATAGTAACTTCAACAAGAGCAACAAAAATTGTTGCTTTTCTCCATACTAAGGGGAAATATAAACATGAAACGAAAGCTGTCTTGGCCAGTGTTTCAGCTAGAATAAGTTCCAGAGCTGAAAGAAAATGAGTGAATTACAATTTTATTACAATTTCCTCACAGGTTTTGTCCACATGATTAAAACCAAAATAATCTGAAGAAATGTTTTTCCAATAAACAGCAAGGATTCCTGTTGTGAAAAGGACAATTGGCCACTAAAGTAGAATGTTACCATATGTATTAGAAATTATAGAGTGAGTTTGGCTTCTTTTTCAAAACTTAGGCTTGTTATTGTTAGTTAAATATTCATTTAGTAGCATTTGAAACATCTGCTTGTAGTGTTCTACCTGGTATACCTAATTCAACAAAGCTTTGTTCTAAAAAATGCTGTTATGCAGAATTATATTAGAAAAACTGTGCCATCTCCATCAGCTTTCACATACTCCCTCCGAGATTAATCCACATCCCTGTCTCAAACTCGTGTTTGCCTACACATAAAGGATCAAGCTTACTTTACATAGTCAGACATACCAAGGTCAGCTTAATTGTGTAATTGAATTCTCTCAAATGCATTTTCTGTGCTCATTAACCCCATGAAAATTAGTGGGAGTTAACATACAATATAACAAACAGATGAATAACCTAGTGTTTGAAATGCTCTGTGACAGTTACTTTGGACCTGCATTAACAGCAAAGAGCTGATATTTTCCTCTGTTGCAGTACCCAGGGAAGCAGAGATAAACTATCAGGATTTGCTATTTGGATGTCATAAACTGGAGATAAAAGCCAGGTCTTTGTAGAAAATACTTTGAGTGATAACATCCTAGTTTAACAATATTAGTCATAGAACATTCACATGTATATTTATTGTTTTGAAAGGCTTTCCTTAATCTTTGAAAATAAATATAAACATAAGTTGCCCATCTAGGGAAGCAGATCATTCAGCTGCATCAAAGGATGAAGCAATACAGATGATCTATGTGATTATCAGAGATGAGGATCAGCGGTTTATACCTTCAACAGGAGTCCATGGGGACGTACAGAAACCATCTGCATCCTAAACATTTTATAAAACTCTACACAAGTTGTTTATTCCAAGCTTTCCTTTGATCCTATGTGTGATATCATTAATCAGAAAACCCGTCTCAGCTCAGCAAGTATTGGATGTCTCCCTTTCTTCAAAACCAGTCTGGAAATCTTCCCAGGGATGCATCTGTTCCTTTAATTTGCTGTGGAGATGAAGAATTTGTGAAGAAAATTAAAGCTGGAATAAACTTTAAGCATCCTAAATCTTGATGCTGTTGTAGCGGAAAATGTGTAGAACAAGTGGGAAAAGCCCCGGCAGTTGTTTTACTTTTAACCCTAAGCTGTAACTGATGCGTAAAGGGGATGGGTCTGTAGTGCAGGTACAAACCATCGAAACAAGGGGTTATAGGTGTTGGAAGTGTTCTTTGAGTGCTGTTTGGAAGGTTATCAGTTACGTTAAATAGGAAAGTATTTCCCATCTGAAGGAAGGTTTCCTCTCTGTTTTTTGGTTGGGTTTGGGTTTTGGTTTCTTTGTATTTTACTTTCTACTCTACATGTTGCATAAATCCAGAGACCAGCTTTCCAAACTCTCACAGGTGCTGCTGCTTAGTCTAGCCAGGGGGATTCAGTAAGTGTCCAAGGTATTGTAGTATAAAAAAAATAGTGTATGATTCAGTACTGAAGAAATATTTTGCTTGCCTGGAACTTTCTTTAAACCCTTTCATCACTCTTCCCTTTGTCCTGTCATCATCTATACTTTTTTAACCGTAACCTACCTTTGAGAAGAGTTCCACTGTGGTTCCTCCAATCTGACCTCTGTGCGTCTAGCTCACCGTAGGTTCTTCTGAGGGAAAGTTAATCATTGCATCTTCTCTCTTGAGCTTTTGCAGCACGGTGCAAGAGATGCCTAAATTAGCCCTGCTTTTACTCCAAATCAGAGCCGGCTTGCCTGTTCCTGCACTGCTATCATCCATCTCTTCTTTCAAAAGTGCCATTTTCCTAATGGCACCGACAGCCTGGGTGATGTGGTGGCAGGAGCAGGTCTGTGACGGACGCAATAAGCTTTAACCAGCTAATTTGAGCGCTAAATCTAGCTGTGATGTGGACTGCAAACTTGCACAAGAGGCAGAGGAGATGATCCAGTGGGAGCCTGTACCCAGTTTTATAGGCCCACTGCCAAGGTGTCATTTGAACTTGTGCTACTCAGCTCATCTGGAGCAAGTTGCTCCAGGCTGTGGGGGGAGGTAGCAATCGGATTGTGGCCAGAAATTTATATGCCCTGGGCTGTCGTTGCTTTGCTCTGACAGGGTCTTTTCTTAGTAGCACATATGAGAGTGCTTTTGCTGAAATTCTCTCTATTCTCACTGAGGACATGTTTTATTTCCCTCTCTTAACCCTTTAATTTGTCTCAAAATGCTCAGCTCCTTTCTTGTTTCCATTACCTGTATCTAGCTTTCTGCTGCTCACCTGCAAATCGCCAGTCTCCAGAACGGATTTTCTCTGGTTCTCTCTGCAGCCTAGCTTACTGGGTGCAGCTTTGAACAAGCAGCAATGTACTTCCTTTGAGTAGGAGTTGGGTTTTTTTTCTTTTTTTGATGGTTAGTGGCAGCTTTGAGTAGGAGTTGGGTTTTTTCTTTTCTTTTTTTGATGGTTAGTGGCATGAAACCAGGATTATTGCAAATAAATGGCTGCTTATTAATTGCCCCTGACTACACTCAGGACAGAGTGGATTAAATTCTTCCTAAGTTTTTCTGTAACATCAACTACAAGATATTCAAAAAAGGTCTTCGTAAAGGTTAAGGTGCTTTAAGGCATTTAAAAGAACAAAACTGGTTGTATATGTTCTTTCTTGGTTTCCTTACATGTCAGGAAGAGGACCCCTAAAATTGTTTTATGCTCAAAATGATCATGATGCTGAGTTGTAAGTGCATAGTCTGATCTGGAGTAACTGTCTTGTGGAGGTGAACTTATGTGTAAATGAAGGCATGCCTTTTTTTCTTTTTTTTTCCCTGAAACCAGATTTTCTTGTAGTATTATATGGCTATTTTAAACAGGAAAATGTAATCCCTTATGTAGACTATGTGTGTGTTGGAAGGGAATTGCATTGCAAGCGGCATGACTATCTACAAACCTATAATCAATGTCTAGAAAATTAAAGCAGTTCTAAAACATTTTCCACCTCAGTGACCCCAAAAATCAGTTCAGGTTGAACCTGGTTAGTGCTATTTGATGGAAGAGATCCATTAAAGCTTAGCTTTCTGAGAAAATTTTAGAGCTACAGTCAGACGAATCAGAAAAAAAAAAAACCATTTCTCTAACAGATTTTGAGAGTGGACTAATGTTTCTTAATAGCTGACTATAGCTGGAGCACTATTCCTGCACGTATGTCGGAGTATTTTCAGCAATAGAGTTGTAGCTCATCAAATAGTGTTTTCATGAACCAAGTGCTCTAACCATGAACATTCTCCGTATCCTTGCTCTACCTTGCACCCACAGCTGTAGCTGCAAATGAAATCAGACCGAATGTGCCCACTTTCTTGTTCCTGCAACAAAGGGTGAGGTTGCACAGAAATGCTTTTACTCAAATTGCCATGTTCAGAGCTTTTTTTTTTTTTTATTTTCTTGACTTGAAGTGCTATTTCCATTTTCACTTTTCTGCTTGAGTGAGAAGACAACTGGTGTGAAGATGAGCAGTGGTGGAACAGGGGTTGACCTCTTGGAAAAAAATCCCAACTTTCTTTACCCATGTTAATGAACAGAAAACTTTCAAACACAGTATTATTGTAAGAAAACAAAGATATGAACACCAGAAAATATTTATATCAGTCACCTAAATCCTGGGTCTTGCGGATGGTTTGATCTTGCTAGTGAATAAATGCTTTATTTAACAGGCTATTTTTCACTTAAATTTACGTATGTTTAAGTCTGCTTTGTGGGGAGTGCAGGGGTAAATTTCATAGAAGACAAATGAGAACAAAGTAAAGGCTGGATCTAAACCCAACTTTCTTGCTCTAGAGCTCAGCTAGAGGTCTGTAAACAAATTATTGACAACCTACTTTCTCGAACAAAAGAACACATCTGAAAAATCGGGGGGGAGGGGAAATCACATTGATATAATTTTTTAAAAAATTTATAACAGCTATAAAGCTAAAACATTCTGGCAAATCTCAGTGTGGGTTTTTTTTCTGGTTTTATACCAGGACAGGAGAAATGTTCTGGCATTGAAACATGGTATACAGAGGCACATGCTTTTCCTGGGAGAACCACATGTCCTCCTTTTCCATCTGAAGCTATGTTCCCACTTGGTTTACAGGCAATTGGTCTGGCTTTACTACTCAAGCCTCTCTGGTGTTCAGTGCATCTTCCCTTTAGTGCAATCCTGGTTTTCATCTGTAGTTATTTTGGATTTTTTTTTTTTCTCCAGCTATTATAGGGATGTCGTTGGCTTCTGATTAATGTCTAGTGTCCTGTGATATCCAGAATGTAGAGAAGCTCCTCAGACTACATCTCCAACCCTTTTAAAGGTTTTGAAGGTTTAACTTTCATTTTATGTCTGTGAGTTGTTACGTAAGGAATAACCATTGGAGAATCCCTAAAAATAACATTATCTTACCCACAGTCTTCCATGTCAAGAACTTCTCTTTCCATAGAATCAGAATGGTTTGGCTTAGAAGTGACCTCTAAAGACCCTATAGTCCAATCCCCCTGCCATGGGCAGGGACATTGTTCACTAGATCAGTTAAAGAAATCCTTTCCCTTTTTTATTTTTCCTTCTTTCCTGCTGTATGTCTTAGCAATTTAAATCTATCTGTCCACTTTCCACTGGTTCAGAAACATGTCTATTGAACAAGTGAATGCCATCATCATCTCAGAGTAGATAAGACAGAAGGAAAATGAATCAGTGCCACAGAAATGAAAGTCATAAGGAAGAGCCAGCTTGGATGCTGACTTGCTTTCTGGAGCCTATGGGAATACCTAAGAACAGAAGAAATGTGCTCTCTTGGTTCAGCCCAAGCATTCAGAGCCTGCCTTCTACCAGCCTGCTCAAAGCAAGCCTCAGCTTGTGTATGTGCCTCTCATCCCGTGTAGACTTGGGGCTTTCTCTGGTGTGTGCAGTGCGTCAAGTCCATTGCCTACATCTGCCGTTCCACTGGGTGATGTCCAGGTGTGGATCACCTGGATTTAAGGGCTTTCAGCTCCCTCTGTTAGCAGCACCCCTTGCTGCTTGGTGAAGGCAGGGCTTTGCCTCTGGAGACCCTCTTCCCCACTGCCACGGCTACATCCCCTTCTTATAGGAGCATAAAGCCAAAATAGTAAAATAGGCAGAAGGCTGCAAACTCCTCCTAATCTCTGGCTCTGGGAGCAGTGTCTAGGCAATATACCAAATTTTCACTCGTGCTGCCTGGGTAATCCATGGGTGGATTATGATCCACTTCATTCCTCCTGGAAAAAACATGCCATGGGCATGCCTAGTCTCTTCTCATTTCAATCTAAAATGTGTCATGAGGTGGTAAGAAAAACATCTTTTTATTCTCTAGTTTCTTAGACCACCAACCCTCTTACATGTTTAGTTTTGGAACCTCTGCTCTGAAAGATTCTTTACACCTATGCTCTTACTATTTTAAAAATAATCTATGCATACACCAAGTTAGAAAAATATTACACAAAGTGGGATGGCCTTAATTAAACAATTTAGTTTTTGTCTAGTCAGTGTGATTAACTTTTGACCCAGTAACCCCCTGAAATGATAGTACTAACAAATGCTGAAAGGCATTTTAAAATTAAATGAAATGAGCCTTTGATTGCATTAAAGATAATGCATTTTAGAACTATTCCTTCAGGAGCTGTTTCTCACCAGTGACAGCACTGATCAATTTGCCTTGTCTTTCCCTGGAGAAGTAATCTTCGAGTCTCCTTGAGTCATCGTTGGATCAAAGTGCATTTGCAATTGGATCATTTGAGCAGTCTGAGTCGTCATCTTAATGTAAAGGTCCTAAGGGGGGGAAAAAAAGAGTGAGAATGTGTTTATGCATAGGGTAATAAATTGACCTGAGTATGTGGATAATTACATATAGATAGGAAAAGGAAAAGGTTTGGGAAAACAAAGCAAAACCAATAAAAGAAAAGAAAATTTAAAAAAAAATGTTCTTAGAGCTTGATAAAGCGCTGTTTGAGTTACTGTCTTTCCAAGAAAACCAAATTGTGACTACTATTTTATAATTAATTATATAATTAGTGCTACCCACAGGTGTTTGCAGGGGAAAAACAACTGCTGGATAACAAGGACAGGACAGATAAATCCAGTGCTCTTATTTCTTCCACAGTTTATAGTTTCTCTGTAAAAGTAACATTTCTTCCAAAGGAGGAAACAAGTATTGCCAGAGCCGGTCTGATGAGTGATGGGGGCATGGTTGGTTCACACTCAAGTACAGATGTTAGGTTTCAGCAGGGGAAGCTCTGCAGCCCCCTGGGACAACTTGACCAGAGGACTGAGAGCCCTGTTGTCCTTATCTTTGGGGAAGACAACTCTACATTTGAGGGTGGTAATATTTCATTGAGCAAAATCTTGGCTGTGCCAATGTGTCTTTTGCTTTCAGCCCAAGCAAGTGGGAGTGAGTTTGCATTTACATTGCTGTAGCTAAAGAGGGGTCCAGTTCCTTCTCAAAACTCATACTGGGGAGTTGATCAGTGTGTGCCGAGTATGTTTTTATGGCGAAATGATGGCTGTAGAGAAAAGCCATCTTCTGAACAAGTTATATGGCATTTTACAAGAAAGATGATGACATAAATATTTATTTTACTAGTATATGCAAACCAGTTTCTATTTAGAGGGATTTTTTGCATTTCTAAAACAAATCATGGAAAGCATATTTTCAAGCTATTTATAAAACTCAAAATCATGATGTTCTGTCTCTGGCTTGTCTTCTTTTCTTTCCACAAAGATGACAGAGGCACATGGTTATTTTTAAGGTGTTCTGAGGTTAAAAGCAAACAAACAAAAAAAGGAAGTCTTAGTCTTATGAGAATAAGGTATATAGAGGGGAAAAAAGGCAGATGTAGAAGTATCCAGGGCAATTCAGACTCAATATAGAAGTTTAGGATGGAGAATCTCAGACAAAA
>NW_010266238.1:41774-53454 GCF_000690775.1 Eurypyga helias
AATTAATGATGAATATCAGGATATAAACTTCTCTAAACAGCCTCTCAGGTATGCCTCAAGACTGCTGTTACACACAGGCAAGGGGCTGGAACATTTCATAGGAAAGCACAAAGAATAAATTGTTGAAGAGTAAACAGGATGTCTGCATGATGATGTCTTTTAATTCATAGTACAGTCTGATGCTATCCAGAAAGCAGGATGGGATTTCCCACAGCTGCAAATGTTGATCTAAGTCCAAGAAAAAACAGCAAACACCAAAAACCTAGAAGCTAAACAACTTAATTAACTCCCTTTCCTCCTCCCTTTGCATCTTTCTTGTTCTATGTTATCAGTAGGAAAGAAGATACAGGTTTAGGAGGTGGTTTGGGAACAGAGTTCAATAACAGAGTATTTTCTACTGCACAACTGCATTTGAGACATCTCTGGGTGTTACGAAAGCACAACCTTGGTGCAAGGACAGGCAAGACTTCATTTTTCTGATGTTGCATTAGGTACCCAAGGTGACTAGTTTAAAAAGCTGTTATTGTCTTGAGGTGAGGTGACTTCAGATCTGCTGCTCCTAAGTGACATTGAGTAGCTCTTTGTGCCGGGTCTTAGTCACTCTTGCAGGCTGAAAGAGGACAGGAGGTCAGGACCCACAAAGTATCTTATAATAGCTGATGTTTCATTCTTCTGTGATTGTTTCTTAATTTTTCCACTTACCTTCTCTTTTCCTATTCCCCATTCTTTTAGATTTATTACTTTTGAGATAAAAAACTATGGCAGATATTTTTAGATTAGCCAGAATCTGTTAATTTGTGCAGATGATATGAGGTCAAGTATATGTTAATATTCATATTGGTTCCATTCACCATAATTAAAACTGCTAAAACCCTATAAGCCTTGGTTTGAGAATTTTAGCTTTGGGGGTACCAGTTACCTTCATGATAGAAGTTTTTCTCTTTCCTACTTTCTTAAATGGATTTGCAGCTTCAAAAGCTGTTGGAAATTAGCGGTTCCATATGGCTTGTCAGCTTCTTGTATTTCAAATGTACGGTTTCTGAAAGTGACTTTCTTCAGTCCTATATTTCAAAAACATGTTTTGGTATGTTTAGTTGGAAAGGCAGAACAACTTCATTTATAATTAGCTTAGTTTGTAAAGGATCATCTAAAAAATTAAATTATAATACAGGGTATTTCATGTGGGATGGAGTTTAATGCATGTGAACAGCAACCAAGAGCAAAAAATTTAGTGCCAAAATATTAATTGACAAGTCATTATTCAGTCAGTTGAGTTATTTTACGTGACTGACACCATAAGAACTTGACTGATATTAGGAATGAGAAAGCAAGTATTTTCCTTACTTTTAACCCTTTCAGCTCTTACTGGTTTGAAAGCTAAGTCCACCTTGGCAGACTCCATGCATAACAAATCAGAGAACCTGAGTTCAAAATTACAGTGAAGATGGGAAAAGAGTTTTCTGCCTGGTACAAGAATGGAGTAGCAGAATCTGTACAAGCCAGACAGTAACAGCAAAAGTTTATTCTCTTGCATTTGCCCAACCAAATGTATGGTGCACTGCATAATCCCCAAGGTTTTTCTACCTTGGGTAATAGTCATTGTTTTTGTGTACTGAAGTCAATTGCCATAAATTGATTTATTAAACCTTTGTTTGTCCCTTTGTCAACTTCGAAAGCATCATGAAATTACTGCTGCTAAGCAAGGGCAAATTCCACTAAAGTTCAGGCTGAAATCTCACCTTCTGTTTGAACGCAGATTATTATTATTTTCTTTTAATTCTGACAGGATGCTGTGCTGAGTCCTCGCAATATTTCAAAGTTAGTTCTAGACACTTACAAAAGCTTCTTTGTGAGCTAAGGATTTCTGTTGACTCTAAATTTAACCTCAAGAGGAATCTAGGTGATTTGTGGGGGTGAACAAAAAGGTAAAATGCTGTGCTGTGCAATCTGTCACTGCATGGTACTTCAGTGAAGCCTACTGAAGCTGCAAACTTGCTATTGAAAGAACTTTAAATGTTTTTTGGTGTGCTGGCTATCATCCTATTTCAATTATATCCTATTATAGCCAGGGTTCAACCTCCAAAATATGCCGAGAAAGTTTCATTATCTGTCAAATGTTGCTTGAGGTACTTCTGTGCTATTTGCCTGAAATCCTTGTGTTCATTCTTTGGTATGCTTTTTCTCCAGTATTCTGTAAAGTCCTAGAATATGCCATTTTACACATTTTTATGAAGATAAACTTTTAAGAGAAAAGGTCTTGAAACATTTCCAGTGATGTATAATTTACCAGATAAGAGTTTCAAGAAGTGATTACTAGGAATTAATCAGAACCCTTAATACTTGCTTTGTTCTTCAACATTTGATGCTGAGTTCTCAATATGTTTCCATGAAAACCTAGAAAAATAAGCTTTCTAATATAATTTCCTTGAAATAAAACTTTGTGTAATAAAAGATCATTTCTTTGGTTAGTAATATACACATTCCAAAGAGACACAGTCAACAGCCTTTATTTTGATTTTTTCTTTGAATTTTCTTTTTTATAAAATTGATAGTAACGTTAAGGTATGGAAATTTTGTACCTAATTATTATTAGCATCTAGTCATTCCAATTACTGACATTAAATAATACAATTAAATGTCAGCATCATCCTGCAGGGAAAAAAACCCAAACATATTAGGGAAGAGTAAGGAAGGTTGGTCTGGTATGAGCTGTAAGATTACTTCAAAGCACAAAAGACTTCCCAGTAATAATTCATATTGAGCAGACCATGAGAATAGAATTTAAGATGCAAAATGAAAGCCTTTAACACCTCTTTTTAGCTTCATTTTGAATTTATAGACAGTTTGGGGGATGAGAAGTTTAATATTGAGACTGTAGCTTGACAGATACCAAGGATTTGAAATCTAAAGATTGAAGTTCTCATAAATCTTTCTGTTAAGCTCTTTGACAAGTTCCAGAAATTCAGGCAATTGGATCTGCAGTTATTTATGTGCTACCTGACAGTAGCTAATAAAAGTGTCCTACTTCCTCAGAGGTATATAAAAATGTAAATTGTTTTGAGACTTCTCTAATTTACACATCAGATTTATTGATCTACGTTTCACTTTTGCACATTTTTGCTAAATGAGCGTTATGGCCCGGAGGGAGGAAAAAAAAAACCCTGTAAAATCCTACATTACTTTATATACACAAATAGGTTTTCTGGATGCAATTCTACCCAATTATTAATGCTCTCTAACATTGTTCAGTATAATACCCCAGAGCCCCAGGACTAGGAAAAATTGCATATTGTGAACGAGGGGAATTCATGCATTAAGTTTAGTTCTCTCACGTCATGAGACATTTAAACAAATAGTAAGCTTCAAGCACATAAGTAATCCTCTTTAAATCCCAATGCCTTGGTAAATACTTGAGAAAAGCTTTTCATTGAAGGAGAAAATCATGAGTTTTTTAAAACAAAGTTCACATTTTTCTTTGTGTATGTTGTGGTTCATTAATTCCTCTCCTTACTTGACACTACAACACAGTTGACATCTTGATTTATCAGATGCTGACTTGTGACAAGAAATTGTAAATTCTCCCCCAAATGCATTACTCTGTGCTGCAGGAAGGCTGAAAGACATGAGACCGAAGAGGAATTGTAGAAATACCTCAACCTCCTTCAACATTGTAGTGCAACATGGGAGTAATCATGATGAAGGGATATATTGAATATTCATGTGGGAAAACAGCTTTAAAAGGGTTTATTCTTCATAACTTAATACATCTCATATTTCCTTTGTCTATTCCACACAAGGCATGATTTCACCATTTCTACCTGGATTTAAGGAACACAAAGATTTTTCCCAGCGTAATTCACTGAGCTTCAATTTTTATACTGAAATTTTCTAAGTTACTCAAGGGATTTTCCTGGTGGGATTTAGTCATGTAGTTCCTGTTAAATGACAGAGTAAGTCTCCAGAGTCATTGGATGACTTTCAAAATCACAGGCTTGGTGCTCTGATGTCAACAATGATTTTATGCAGTTGGGTACATCAGTTCCCCTTACAGCATATGTTTTTCTTACCTGGAAAAGGCAAATCAGGTTCACTTTCCTCTACGGGCTGAATTCTAGAAGGCAGATTTACCTCACAAGATATGACATGACACATTGGAAGAGTTGGAATATTGAAAGCAGTAAACAGAAGAAACTGGACAGGCTGCTGGGTTTTGGTCTTGGGCGTGCATTTCCTATTCCTAAAGCACAACCGATTCAGAATTCATTATGGGAGTATGAATATGGCCAATATGAGCAGTAACCAAAAACTTGTTTCAGTTGCTGAATCCTGTTACTTCTCTTGCTGTTGCTGCAATGTTACATGAGGAGGTTAAGGCAGTTTACAGAAACTCTAAATGATTTATTATATCCTTGTTTTGGGATATTTTTCTTGGATAAACTAGAGTGGGTGTTCTTGAGGGGAAAAATAGGCAGCACAGTTTTCAATGACTAAAAAGGTACATATTCCACATTATGATACAGTAGTTTTTTTTTTTTAAGCTGTGGGTCAAGTCAGACAAAAGTAGAATTAATTAATTAATAATTGAGTTAATTAATAAAGCTGTATTTTTCTCCTGGTAGCAGTGGAGGTATTTTCATTGCCCAAGATCTATTTCAATGACAGTTGCAAAATGTAGGTTAACGTTCAGGTTTTATTCCTATATCCATGCAGATTAAGGCCGTTTGGAGCAGAAGTCATTTCAGGGCTGTTAATTCTGCTAGTTTAAGACAACCTAAGTGATATGCCTTATTACCTTTTCTTACATGAATAGTTCCCATTGGTCTCACTGGGATTTCTTAGAAAAATCCAAGTGCTCCTGGCATTATTGCACCCAGCCCCATCTCTACAGTGGTCAACAGGACGTACATGTATCTCTGACCCATACACAGGCAATGCTCAAAAAAAATTAATTTATATTCTATTTGTCTCTGTTTATTGATGTTGATATGACTAAAGCCAAATTAAAATTTGAAATTTCCATGAATGGAATGTGGTCAACTGGTTCACGAGATGGGGAAAGAGAAGCACAAATAGAAAACCTGTAAAAGAGAATGAGGGAAAAAAATACTGAAAATCCGGTGTAATGATGTCAAATGAGCACTGACTATTACACACCATAATACTAAAAAACCCACTTTTTTCGTACAAAAGTAGAGCTGAATGGATAAAATAAAAAGGTAAACTATAAAGCATTTTTCTTCTTACATACTTTTGCTGCAGAGTGAAAACTCGCTCTCAGTCTATATTTATTGATTTCATTCAAATAATAAAAGTATCACAGAATATGGACAATATTATTGCATTTATACAGTGTTATGTCTTTGTGGGTTAGATGCCTAAATTTATTATGATGTAAAGCAATTCATTTTGCTGTATTAATGGAAGTAATTTATACAAGCAAGGCCTAAACCTGCTCTCATGGAAAATAGAGAGAATACTCTCTTTGGCTTCAATGCAGCAGGGAACAAGCCTGTACAGTGCTATGCAGCTGGAGAGCATAGACATTTCTGGAAAACCTTTAATTTCTCTATACAATGGGATAAATGAGAAACAGAAAGACTATGTTCAAGCTTAAATGAAAAACCAGTAGGGAAATATCAATTCAGTTGTGTAACTAATGGATAGTATTTCTTCCAAACAATCAGTAGGCAGAGTAATTGGAATAAAAGCTGAATAAATAAAGTGTGTATAGAAAAGAACTGTATGACTGCATCAGGCAATATTACAAGCAGAGTACAGCACTGAAAATATGCTTTGCAAAGCAGCTCTTTGGGGAAATAAAAGTATACTGAAGTAAGCTAATGAAAGGTTGACTGAATACAAAGTAGTGTTTATCTCATACCATTACAGACTAAAGAAGGTGTCCCAGAGCCCCTACCCTGCCCTTACTTCACATACACGTACTGCGTCTTGAGAACATTAACACCGGAGGTGTCAGCTCACCTGGGTTAGAACGGGACAAGCCTTCCCTGGGGAAAACCTTTGTCACACTGTTTCCTACCAGGAAACGTGCAGCTCATGAGTGACCATTCTGTGATTTATCAGTGGCTCACATCTTTGGGTAAAAATCATGAAAAGCAAATTCAGGGGAGGGAAATATGGGACGTACAAGCCTGGAGTAAGAGCCCGGGATATTTGCATTGCACTGAGCTTACGTTGCTACTCTCTTCTGAACCCACCTAGCATTACAACTACGAATGTGAAAACTGATGGTGTTTGTGTTCATTCCCTTTTTACAGTTTGATAAATGTATTAGACTTGGCTGGTTTAGGTATTAGTATAAACTTCTGGAGGAACTATTTGTTTTAATGCTAGACCTTTCCCTGCAGCTGTCCATTGCTGGTCTGTGAAAATGGCTTGCCTCCTTCAAGAGCTCAGGAGAAACATTCCAGACCTTAAAGGCTTTGCTAGAATGGAGCTGGAGGGAATGAACACTATTATGGCAAACCGTAACCAAACTAAAGTAAGTCTTTCCTTCAATCAACCCTATTTGTCCAATAACAGACCAAACCAGCTCCGCTACATTATTTGCTTGTTCTCTGAATTTAGATGGGGGGAAAAAAGTTGTTTTCCACCATTGTGGAATTGCAATAACTTCATATATTCCCCCATCAGAATGTCATATATTCTCTCATCCTGCAATTAATCTTGTAAAAGAGCAAACAATGACATAGAATTAATCAACCACTGTGACAAAAAGATTGTGATGGAAAGATGAACCCAGCTAAAATTAATTTTTTGAGCGACAGCTTGAAGCTTAAACAAGTGGAAAACATGGTGCAAATTGTACCTAGCTTCAAGAAAGGGATTTTAATGAGAAATGCAATGGCACAGCAATACTAATCAGTTATAAAAACACGATCCACTTTGGATCACTGAGTGAATAGCCTCTCCATTCCTGCATTTTCCCTTTCCTTGTATGACACTGGAGAGCAGCAAATACTGTACTGCATCAGTCATGCAGAGGAAGCTGCAGAGCTGAAGTGGTGATGCATTTGTGGGAGCAGATGAGTGGATTTGTGCACATGTGCAAATGACTGAGGCAGTGTCCTTTGGCAGAGGCTGTATGATTACTGAGAAGAGAAATTGATTGGACTTTCCATGTATGCCCTGAGATAAACAGAAAGGTTCCTGTGAGGTGCCTTTGCATCTGTCAGGCACTGACAGCTGGAAGGAGAGAAACCCTGGGATCCTCATGCAGGCATTGTCCTGCAGCTGTGAACAGGGCAAGCGTCAGGGAAATCACATGAATGTCAGATGGTGTACAGACCCTTAAGCCTTAGCTCCTGGCTGTAATACAGCAGACACCGTCACCTCCTTATATTTAGGGATGTTCAGCTTTGAATGTTTTGTTTCTTTGCTTTTGGTTGGGTTTTTCTTGTTTGGTTGTTTTGGGGTTTTTTTTGTTTTAATGGGGGTTGTGGTTTTTTAGAGCTGAGAGGTAACCTTTCCTAAAAAACTCATGCTTCCCAATATTGCCAGGGATACTGGAAGATGAGGAGCAGCCTGATTACTCCTCCCACAGGTTACTGGCTGAAGGGAAATAACCCTACCCTGTGGCAGCTGAATGTTATCCTGAACAACAAAAGGGGTGGGTAGATCCCAGCTATTTCTCGTGTTCTGCTCAACTGTTGTTTAGCGGTCCTTACCTCTGCTAGTACTTTCTGAGTACTTAAAATACTGTAGATTTCATAGCAGTGAAATAGTATCCCTACTTTTCTTTGCAAGTGTTTTGAAAATATCACACTGGGATTTTTTTTTCCTTCCAAAGTTTGAGCCTGAGATGTGCAAGGATGTAATTTTGTTCAAGGAAACTTCCTAACTTTTCCCTTTTCGAGATTAAAAAGCCTGATCATTTAGAGTTTCTTTGTTACTTCTATTTTTCACAAGTGAAAGTGTAAAGCTGGTAAATACTACGTTGTTTTAGTGATGATAATAATACAATTTCTCTTGGGTTTCAAACCTGGTTCTGTATTCACAAAATCTTGGTTTTAAACAACAAAACCAATCCTGAAAACTCCTGTCAGTAAGTTTTGTTCTTTATCCAGGTTTTGTGTATGTTAGATTTATTCATTGAAAGAATGGTTAGAAAAAGTATGATGATACAGAATAATTTTAAAACTGTAGGAATAATAAAGTACTCTGCTGTGATAAAATATGATTGATTGTCTCAAAGAAGGCTTGTTGTATGTCTCACTGTCTTTGATGGAATGTGTATCTTCAGCTGATTAATGATCATGTATTTTTCTGTGGTTCCTTAGAATGGCAAAAAGCGTAGTAAAAATGGATCTTTGTATGGAGGTGAAGATAAGGGCCCCAGATGTGCATGAGATACATATTAACAGTGAATATATTGAATCTTAGTCCTAAGATGAACTCTAAAAATTGAGATAATTCAGTGGATCATAGAACAAAATGTGACTTATGGAATGATAGGGCTGACTCCCATGCAACAACATACTGAAGCTATTGAGATTTTAATGACTTCAAAAGAGGTTCCTCTTGGGTACTGTTTGCAGAACAGGGTTTGTAATCGGCTCTGTGCATCTGCAGCTTGCTCCCTTCACTTCTTGACATATTCTTTATTCCACTGCATCTTTGCAGCCTTTTTGAGTGATGTTTCATACATACAATTAGGTGACAAAATCTATCCCTTACCCACCTAAGGCAAGATGAGCCATTACAAAATAACTCCTAAACAAATGTGTCATCATGGTGCTATATTCAGCTTATTTTTAACTCGAGAAATTTAGGAGAAAATTATCTACATCTAATCAATGTCCTTCCTGCTTCCTTCCCAAATGTTGTTTTGTTTGTTTGTTTGTTGTTTTTTTAATAAAAGTCATTGCAATCATATGGAAAAAATGTTTGTTAAAACAATACATATAATATGGCTATGGAGCACACCATGATAAATTATTTCCTTTCTTTATCTGAGAGCTATTATTGTTTTCTTTAAGTCTCCTCTATTCCAGGCTGGTTGACTCCAATTACTTCAAATGCTCGTTGTAGGTCATGTTTTCTACACCTACAGTCATCCGCCCTTTTCACTTTATTTTATAGAACTGAGGCAGATGAAACAATATGTTGCAATTGACTGAGACTCACACTGACTCCTAGCTAATGCTGTGTAAAATGGAATGTTTACTTCCTGAGTATGCCAAGGAATATTCCAGTTTATACATCTGAATATACTGTTAGTGCTTTTTCTATGCTGACATATGTATGATCTGAGCCAGAGTGCTACCTTACTGAAGTCTCTGCCATTTCTGAGAGCCATCTCACAGAAATTTCTTGGATCAGTATCTTGCTCTGTTCTTGGAGAAGAACAGGAATCTTCTTCTTCCTGCAGTTCATGTACTGGAACTCTGAGAAGTACATGATCACAACTCAATGTACCTCAGTTTGCTTATATTTTGCAAGAATTAAAATACTCTTTTTTTTCACTTTAATTTTGTGTTTATATGTATTCTGTTAACATTCTTACTTTAGTTGCACTGCTTAGACTATGACAGCATAAGGAAAGCATTTTATGAAGGCACAGGAACCCTCTTTTTCCATTGATTGTAATTGCAGAAAAATGCACTCAATTGGATGCAGTTCTTCATAATCAAGGCTGCCTCTAGACTCTCTCACCGTAAATAACCAGGTCTGTGAGCTGCAGTAGCTCATTTTTCTCCCCCTTGTCTCTCCCACTCGTACAGTGGCATCTGTGGCTAAGCTCCTCGCACAGTGCACCACGGCTGAACAGGAACAAAGCTGGGAGAAAGCTGAACTGTTCAATCTCTGTCACACACTATGAACAATATTTCAGGCGAGCCACAGAAATGAGTAAGGCCAGTAATACCAGAATGGGGTGAATTATCTGAAACCCCCTAACTTGGTTCAGCTGAAGATAGACATTGTGGTGTCTGAAGCTTTTCAGGTTTTTAAGGCAAATGCAAGGAAGCCCGCTAGTTCGTTCTGGAGAAATGATAATTTTTCCTTTTGAGAAACAACTCCTGGGTGACTGTTCCTACAGAGACCTTCCTTAGTAAAACACACCTGCATTTTCAGTTCAGATAGAGATTTACAAAAACCTATTGAGCTTTATTCTCCAAGAAGAGGCTTTCCTGCTTCTGTTGGCTACTATTTTCATCCCCTCTGTACCTCACTGGATGTGCTGGTTAACCCACCTAATGCTCATGTGCATCTCTTCGTGTTCTCCTCTATCTGCTCCCTAATGTTAGCTTCTCAGATCAACAGGGTTTCTTCTTGCTCTAATTCTCTGACAAGCTTTCAGTCACGTGCTGTATCATCTTTGTCCAATGGGGTGAAAATAAGAAATATCTATGAAATTCAAACCATGGGGAGTATGACTTATAAAGCTTTCAGCTACAAAAGAATATCCAGCAGAAGTAATTTAAATAGCTTCTGGAATTGAGAACGAATTTTAGGGTGACTAAAATTGGGTTGTATTTTACATTCAGCTTTTTCTCTAGTTTGTAAAATTACTTTGCAGCACAAAAGAGCAACAGATGTGATTATAATCTCCCTGCCAGTTCCACCTGCTGTATTGATTTATCTGTTTCTTCCTTCTGCTGAATTTTGCTCCTGTGATTTAATTTTTGTAAGTAAAAAGGTGTCATCAATTAAGAATTCTTAACTTTGCTAATTATTCCTGCAAACATCTCTCATAATTATACTTCAGGTTTGCTCCGAAGCTTTAGTTTTTCAGACTTTTCTAGAATTCATCAATAGCCAGACAGAGGTAGGTACGTGGTGTCTGGGCTCACAGCTCACAACAGCCATTGTAAATGTATCCTGCTCTTCTGAAAGCATGGAGGGTTACAGACTGGCTCAGGAATGACTGCCACCTTCTAGATAGTCCTCCCAGTGCCACATCTGGTAGCACCCTTGGCAGCAAACAGCTGGGGGAAAGTCAATCACAACAAGATGACCAACTGACTTTGGAGAAAAAAGTCAAATCAGCGTGGTCTGTCTTTAATCCACAAAACGTCAGGACGCCATGCAGCTGTAGATCCCCTGTCACTCCAGCAGCATCAGTAGTTTGGAGGGAAGGAAAGAGAGCGAGAGAGAAAGAAGGACTGGGAGACCCCAGAGGAGCATGAGAAACATCTGCTGCTCATGTCCCTTGTGGCCCTGGCATATGGACCCTCATGAGTACTGGACTTTCCGGTCTGCTTTTCAACACATATTTGGGACCTCTAGGGGGTCCCTTGCTTCAATACACTGTGGACACCCAGCTGCACATGTCCTCTGCAACAGATGTGCTCTCCAGATGTCCCCAGGACCTAAATAGTGGAGCAGCAATCAACTATGCTCAGCTCCAGAAGAGGAGGTTGTTGATAAAAAAGGCGGCAATGCTCCAGGAGCTTGCCCTGATATTTGCTTCAACTCACTCTTCTGCTGTCATTGAGGCAGACGGAAAGGTTCTGCAGTGACAAAGGAGAGATTTTTCCCCACGCTGTCTGCCAGAGCCTAAACATGCCCTATATCTTGCTCATCCCTAAGCTATGCTGGTGCAACAGTGTTAGAGGTCTCAAATCCAACAGGTTGACAGCACACTTGTTGAGCACCACACAATGTCATTCTCCAGTCCTATTTTATTAAAAAAAAAAAAAAAAAATTTTTTTTTTTT
>NW_010266238.1:53485-63059 GCF_000690775.1 Eurypyga helias
TTTTCTGGAGGTTAATCATATGGAACAGAAAGACAAATCCAAAAGACAAATCCAAGGTAGTTTTTATCTCCTAAAATGAATATATTCTATGACAAGCCTTCTTTTGAAATCTGCTGTGAAGCCAGCTAAACACATATTTATTAGTAAAAAGCAAACATAGCTTGAATGTAGTCAGTGCAAGGGTGAGCCAGTTAAGCCCCCTGACAGCATACCGCAGGCTCCTTATTTTGTAATTGTGCTGCGGCTGCACTGCACCCAAACTCTTCCTGAAGTGACTTCCCCAGAGTCCAGCCTATTAGTATTAATGCCACCTAGCCAAGTGTCATTTCTTTGGTATATTTTTTCACCTCTTTACTGTCTCTTGCTTCTCCACTTGCCCTATTCTGTTAGGATATGGTAATGGCTTTTGCACATAAAATATAAACGTTTTGGGGATGAGAACAACTGAGTAGAGGAACCAGAATGGTAATTAGAGGAATTCTTGGTGGTTGTCTTTCAAATGCCTTAAGTCTGTATAATTAAGAATTTTAGCTGGCTGCCTTTTTTCATATCTGTATTATTGTTGACATTGATATGACTACTGATATGACAAAAGATTAAGAGATTATCCTAAATATCTTTTCAGAGTGCATTTTAGTGCTACAGGAGGTCTGTAAAATGTAGCTGTAGAATTGCACTGAGTGTTGCTGGATGCATATTTAATGTTTGTTGGGAATTGGACATTTTGGGTAACACTGCCTCTTCTTTGGACAATATGTTCATAGTTGGTGAACAATGCTGCAGAACAATAAAAAACATTTTAAAATGGTTCTAGCCCAGACGTAGTTGAGTGGAGTCACTTTGACTTGTGATTTCTGCTTTATTTTTCATTGTTGCAAGTCCCCATCAGCCAATCTGGCCTCTCCTTCTGCTGGACTGCTTTTCATGTCGCTCATGTGCTAACAGTAGCAGACTCCCATTTTAAACAGTGGGTCTTTTGTTATCAGAAATAAACTTTACCTTCAAAACAGTTATCTTTTTAAATTACCCTCATGGAAAAGATGGGGAGAGGTCTATTTTCCAATTTTTTCTCCAAGAGCTTGCCTTTTATGCACAAAGCCTCTGGAAGGAAAGGCATCATTAACACAGCACCAAAGAATCCAAAGAAAGAATAACCTTTTCTCAAAGCAGGGGTGGCTATGTAATGAACAATACGCTTAATTTTTAGCCACCTTCTCCTTTCAGATGAAAAGCAATAGAAATACATGTCAAAGAAACCAATCATGGCAAAATCTCTGTCCAATAGGCAGAGTCTAATAGAAAGAGATGATAGTACAAAGGACTGAAAAAAGCAGCTCTTCTTTCTTTTTCTCTCTTTTGTTGTGAGCACAAAGGTAAGTGCATGGCAATCAGATGATTTTAATGAACAATCCAGTTGTTTGGCCTGGATGGTATAATTCTAGATGCAATCTATAGAAGCTGTTTGAATATTAACTGGTTCCTTTCTAAATTTTCACTCATCTGGCAGAGGCATACTGCTAGCTGTCAAGGCAGTCCTTTTGCAGTGGATCTGTCTTCTCTAGAGGCTGCAGGCAAAGATGTGAGAGATCAGTTGCAAGAAAAAATGGGTTTGAATGCTTTTTCACACAATTTGCAGGGCCTCCGTTTTGTAACAGTGTGCAGGACCTCACTCGTTTCCGTCTGCACTGAATATAACATCTGTGGTGACTATAAAAATCCCTAAGCTTTGGAGCTAAAAATTCTACATGCAGTCAAAATCATACATGAGTATGGAGGCATAATGTGATCTTATTTGTTACACTTACTAGCTTGTTTTGGAAATGTTTGTGTGGCAGATGGGATGTAGAAATGGGAGACAGGTACAAGACCACTAATAGAAGTAATCGAGCATGATGCTATGAAGAAATCTGATTGACAAGCACAGAGAAAATCTTCAATATTCAATGAAACTATAGAGTGGTAAGATGGTTGGAGAAGTCATATGAAAAGCCAATTGTTACCAAACACATTAAAAGATCTCTTAAAATTCCAGGCAGGTTTTGTGCAAGTCAGGATTTGTGGATGGTATCTGTTGCTACCCACTGTCCTCTTTCCCCCACTTCTCCTCGTTACCACAATCTTTTTGATGATATATTTGAAAAATCAGACCTCAAGCAGTGCTTTTCCCAAGAGTGGCTGTCTTTCTCTTCTTTCCGTCTCTTCTAAATCCAAACAAGCACATGCAAAACCTGAACATCACTTTAATGTAATCAATTCAGTATTTTTGCAAAAGAAAAGCATGAAAAATAGCTCTCTGTATGCAGAGAAGTTGAGAGGGCTTCAGCTCATGAAGAACATCTGTATTGTTGACAGTAATTATAATGTTCCTTTTTCACCCCCTAATGGTTCTATTACTTGTATTATTAGTTCTTTTCTTACGAAATAAATTATGTCCCTGGAGCTTGTGAAGAGATTTGGATCTACTAACTAGACCTGGGAAGGTGAAGCAAAAATCTTATTCATCACTTGAAACAGCTCATAGCGAAGTATGGAAATAATAACTAGTTGGAAAAATAAAATAATTTCCGTGGTTAGTATTTTGTGTTTATGTTTGACTATAACAACTAAGGGCTTATCTTGGACTCTAATGAGAAATTTATAGTTGTATGCCTAAATCCAAAAGATTAAATATAGGCATTAGTGATTGCCTGGAGGATTGCGCTTAATTCGTCTCTACTGAAAAAGCTGCATTTTCATCACTCAATTTCAGTAATTTAGTTTTGAAGGAGTCTTTCTCTGCTAGACTGTCATGTGAAGAGCATTCTAAATTTTTAACATACCGGGATTCTCAGTCTTGCAGCTGGATGTACTGAGCTACTGGGTTTGGAAAGATTTGGAAAGATTGTGTGTTTGTGTACTACCTACGACTACAATGCACAGCTCTGCAGCCTGTACCTGACGTCAGTGATAAGAACATCCTATGAGTCTGCAAAGATGGGAAATCCTAGAACGTTTTAGGAAGGGACTCCTAGGGTACTGTTTCTGCAGGAAGTTCAACTTTTTATTATCATTATTCTTTTAGGAATACGTATTTGTTTGTCTCTTTGCAATCAGAGTTCTTGTTTGACTCATTTTCTTTGCTGTGAATCTTAAACATAGCACAACATATGTGGATTTCAGTTCTTTGCCTTTAAAGCTACACCCTCAGTTTTCCAGCTGGCAAACTCTATGGATTGATGTGTGACATTTTGTTGATAATTAACAAATTTAAAAATTAACAAATTAAAAAATAAGTCATGAATGAAAATACAACTTGGACAAATTGTAGAATTAAAATATATATTTTATCTGTCTTATCTAGACTTCTTATAAAAATTATAATGCTATGTTTAATTTGAAATGTTAATTGTGTACTGTAGATAAAGGATCAAGGGAAACTGTATGTACGAAAGTGTAGCTTTGCAGATGATGCATGACCTGCATCTGCCAGTTGTGTAATGCTGGGCTGACAAAACAGCCCATGGGTTTGAGATAAGAGCTCCTTGTACAAGAACAATTCTTGCCCCTCAGCTCTAAACGAGACCACGTTCTCCTACCCTCCATCCCTTCTGTCTTCAACCTAAGCAAATGCATTTTGCTTTCAGATGATAAAATCCAGCCGTATTTAATATAAATTATTTTGCAATTTCTCTTTCATTAAAGTTTTTTGGTCTCTTTCCTGATGAGAGCAACTGAAGTCAATTTACTTGCCCTACTGTGAACTTGCCCAACCCTTTTGGGAAGGCATAAAGCTAAAATTCACAGATGTATTGATCTCTTGAACAGAAAAAGACAACACCTGCTGAAAGATGTTATAGTCTGAGTCCATGAGTGCTGGATATGATGGATGCTGACAGACAGGTGAGAGTAAATGAAGTAATAAGGAGGTATTTGTCACCATATAGGGGTTGATCTTCACATGTCAATAGGCTGACTCCTATAAAGGCTTCATAAAAGCCTTATGGGGAAAAGGGAAAAAAAAATATTTTGAGAAAAAAACAATGAGGTGGTCTAGCAAACTTTGGGGGAGTAACATAAGGAAGAATGATGGCAAGAAAGATGGTGATGTGTCTGAAAATTTGACACACAGGTGATGTTGGATGGGTGAGCTGGCCCATGAAGGACCATGAAAGGGTGAACAATCAACTCATGCTAGCAGAGCTTGAAGTGAGGAAAGCAGTATAACGTGAAAATATAGATGTCAGCCACCAGATCATGCAAGGAAAATAATCTGTGCAGCAGAGTTCAGAATGGACAAAGATAAAAATTTCTGTAACAGAGATAAAAACTTGAAAAGAACTTCTAGCCTCAGAAAAGCTAGGAAAAGCTTTATTTTTAGGAAATCTTTTATTTTTGAGATGAGATGTATAAAAATCCATGTGACCTAGAACTTAGATTGAAGCTATTACCTAAGAAGTAGAACTGGATGACTGTTAACCATAGTGATAGAAAAATGGAAGATTTCATAAGATCATGAAAGGTTCTGGTTTTAGCTGTACTGGACTTGAAACTGTGGATAACAAAACATCAGGGGAAGAATCCATGAAGGGCATAAGTTTTCAGGTGCATGTGAATAATGCCATTCTTGGAGTGGAGGGGTGGATATATGAGATGGTGTCTGGATTTGTTGGTGTCAGAGACTAGAAAAGGGAGCAAGGTAGAGCTATGTTTGCTTTCCCAAAAGAAGCCACAAAAGGTGGAGTCAGACACAAGAAAATCCCTCTGAAAGGCACTGATTTGTAGAATGCTACTAACTATAGCCTGAATGCGATGCTTCTGCAGAGTTTTCCTATGCTATGTTACAAGAGGAAGAATAGCAATTAACTAGCTTAATTTTCCCATTCTTTCTGCCTACCAGCATGTTCATTCAAATGCACGGTGTGCTGCCTTGCTTGATGATTGGGAAAATGTGTCTGTGGTCACTATTTTAGGAATATAACATAAACGTTATTTTAAATTTCTGTTAGTTTTAATTTAGAGAAGCTGACTTTAGTTTGTGTACATAAAAAGAAAACATATGGTTAACTTCTGATTTTCTTGTTCTTTCATTCTCCTATTCTTCTGTTACTTTTTTTTCAATTCCATGACCCTCACTCCCCCTACTTATGCAGCAGATTTTGCAAAAACGTTCAAGCCAGGTAGGACATACAACACTATCACCTACAAGCCATTCCAATGATGTCTCTCTCTCTCTCAACGTGAAATCATGTGTGTGTCCCCATCACAAAAAAAAAAAAATCCACCAAGCTTTGTAGCAAGGATCTCATGGTGTGAAAGAAGTGGATAGTAACTCATTCCCTGGGAATTTTTGCGTTTTTGGTGGAGCTTGTTTGTTTACTTGCTTTTGCACAATGACCTCTCTGGCTCTGGCTGAGGAGGGATTTCTGTGCCTACCTTAGCATGCAGCCAGGTCTAGAAGGTCAGGTCTGTATAGTGAAGCAGTTCTTGCTGAGGACTCATGCCACACATTTCAAAACGTTCACTAGGTTAAAACTTTGGTGACCATGAGAAGGACCACCTCAGCTACAGAAAACTCTGCTAATGTGAAGGTTATCTGTGAAGTCTGACCTTTATTTCTAACTTGGCCGGCGTTAGGTTGTGAATTGCAGGGTGTATCTTTGTCCTGTTAGTCAAGCACCAAAAATACTTCAGGTAATGTTGTAGTACCAACACAATAGTGATTCCTTAGACATGTGTGTGATATCTTCAAAGTTCAGAAGTGCGTTTAAGGGTGAGGTCTACAAAATGCTGTGGTGTTCTCTCATTAGTCATATAGTGCTGTTCTTCTAACATATATATTTATGGAATACTTTGGATGAATTAGTCTTACAGCTATCTCACAGCAACTTGGAATTCTTTTGGGGGGAGGGGATCTGGACATTGATATTCAGCAATATATTTTTATAGTGAGGGTTTAGATTTCTATTTTAAGCCAGTTTTAATTTCCTTCTTGGCTATATTTAAAGGGAATCTATTACTACAGTCCATTTCCCCAGAGTAACTTGATGGATATAACTTTTGTAACATTGCATAAATTAGAAATATTTTCTCTTTATTACTTCGTGTAGCTGTTTCATTTATTAACTTGTGTTGGGAAGAAAAAAACCTTTGGATCTGATTCTTTCACTTGCAAGTCATTTACTGTGAGATGTTTTGCTTTATTGCATTCAGAGTTAGCTTCCAACATGGCAAGAGAAAGAATTAACAATCTAAGGAGAAACACGTATTTTGGCATTGCGTAATTATATTTATATTTCTACTTGGCTCCTATTTTCAACTTCAGCTCTTGCTGTTGCTTTTTTGTGACAACTGTAACAGTCCTGTTAGAATTTTTTCTGTATTAGAGGTCTTGGAAGGGTTAAGAAAATACTGGTGTATTTTTAAAATGTAAAAGTTCCCTAAAACGTCATCAGACTAGCCTTATGTAATCATAATATAAGCAATACTTTGTAACAGAGATAGGAAGCCATTTGAGAGATCCCTTGTTCCTTTGCTGCTTCCAATCACCAGCACTGTCACAGAACAGAAAAGAAGACATAGCCCCATGCTTTACGTTAAGTCAACTAACTTTGTATGGGGACCAAGTCCTTCTGAAAATAAGAGAAGTTAATACTGATAATGTTTCTCTTATTCTAATATCTTAAAATATCTGGATGTCCAAGTCGTCCTGTTTCTCCCTTGCTGCCTGGAGTCCCAGCAGTGGGCTGGCAGAGGTAACCAGAAGCAGCCCTTGTCTTTCATCCTTCTACCAGGGTTTCCATCAGGCCTTGGCTCTTCCACTGACAACTGCTCCTCCTCAGCACTTTGCAGGACTTTTTGCTGAGCCAAATGTTGAGGACAGATACTTGGAATAGATTCCCCTGGCTTACCGAAGTCTGGACTCACAAGTCCTTAATTTTCCACAGGCTTAACCAAGTACATTGCTTTGGCCAGATTCCTCAGACTCCTGCTCCCAAACAGGTGCCCCACTTCTCACGTTACAAGGACTTGGGCAGGTGTGTGGTGCCAAGGCTGCAGGGCACCATCACTGCCCTCATCCTGGTGAGGAACAGGGCTCTGGACTCCTCACCTTGAGAGCTGGAGAAGCTGCTTGTTGCCTGCATGTTGCTGCTCCTCTGGGCAGCAGATAGTGCTTGTGAGAGGCACAAATCCTTCCTGCCACATGCTGCTTCAACTTTCTTGCAGTGATGGACCTTGAAACGAAGTCGAAAGTGAAGCCTGACTTAAAGTCAAGAGGAGTCTGTTGCTGACTTGACTAAAACTCGGACTTAATTTCTTTTTATGGAGTCAACAAACATGGTAATAACTGTAAGTCTTTTTCTCTTGGGAAAAATTAGTGCCTTTTGAGAGCACTGGGTGCAAAGCCAAGCGATGTGTTTTGTAAAGGCGTTAAGGTAATGCTATATTGTGTGCAAACCCTATAGTGCAACCTGGTATTGGGCAGGGACCTCTGAAGAATGTTACTGTCTCCTTTCATATACAGGTTGAGTAGTAATTAAGGCAGGAATTTTAAAAATTAGAAGAATAAAGTCTTCTCTCAGGGTTCAGTGATTAGGAGTGGAGCCTCTGAAGTGCGTTTCCATCACTGTCTGTGTCAGTGTCTCTGTGATGCAAGGAGGGGTAAGGAAACCTCTGTGCCTGGGGAGGGTGAAGTGAGATTGCAGGAACAGCTTCATTAAACTCTTTTGTGTGTCTATCTCTAAATACAGTTTTTCTGTATGCAATTTCCTATATTGGTTTATAATAAGGAACAGTTTTCATGTCTGCTGCCCTACGAGCTCCTCCATCTATCAGTGACTCATCTGTCAGCGCAGCACAAAATAACAGCCTGGCTTAAAAATGCTTTCGTGTACGGAGCTGACAGAGATTTGTCAGTGCTTGAAACTTTCCCATCACAAGAGAATATTTTTCTTGCTCTTTTCCTTGGCTATCACTGGCTTACATTATCATTCCTAATCTTTTAAGACTCAGGAAAAAAATAAGGAAGAAAATGAAATCTTTGTTTAGCATAAGAGGAATGAAGCAAAGTTGACTGCTTTTTCAACTACTGTTGCATAGTCTGTTCCCACATGGCTGCTGTTTTTTTCCTGCTCTCTGGACACAACGTGAACTGCACTCATAGTTAGTTTCATTCATTTCCATAGCCTTGTTTGTGGCTGTTATCTGTCTCACAAAGAAAAAACATCAATTCTGACACTGTTAAATTTACTTATATTGGATTATAATAGTAGAAATGGATGCTTATGTGTGGATTTGATTATGCAGAAAATTAATCTTTTTTAAGCTTTCAATAAACATGAATGATTGCAGAATAATTCTCATTTTATTCTGCCTCTTTTAGGCTCAGTCAGGCTCCCTTTGAAATTAGTTGAATTTTGCTATTTATCTCAAGGTGACAGGTAAGCATGAAAGCCCTTTGATTATTTCATTGCTGTTGCTTGTCTTTTGCTTATGGATGACTACATGAGTATCAGGCATGAGTATCTAGCACAGAAACCAAAATCCTGCAGATAATTTCTTACAAAAGTAAAATCTTATTGTGTACATCTGATTACTGTGAAAAGTCAAAACCCTGCTTCTAGAACTTTTCACGGTTCATTTTCCAACATAAACTAATACGCTTGGGGTGTGTGAACTCCTGCTCTTTAATATTATTGTCTCTTTAAAACAATTACCCACTGATTGCCAGGTTAAGACACATAAATAATAGCAAAAGATCAGTAAACAATAATATTAATGTAGAATGTAAGCAGTGGCTCTGCAAAAAAACCTTCTAAACTTCTTGTTAAGTGACATTAATTATAGAGCATGTCTTATAGAATCTCACCCACTACATCCAGGGTATTAAAGTGTGTCCTGTTGTATCAGACGTGGACATTCCTATTTGCAAGGTGACGGCTGCCACTCAGCTCTATTCTAATGAAAGTGTGACCAGAAAAATCTGAATTGCAAAGTAGTTAATGCATTTAAAATAAAAAAATTATATGTTTAGAGGCTGTAAGCATTTGTTCTTTTTTTTTTTTTTTTTAATCCCTGTAGTTGCTCTCTAAGTTGCTTTGTAAAGGATAGCCAAGGTTATACAATGACTTTCTAGAAACTTTGTTTTAGCACAAGAAATAAATCTGGGTTTTGCATGGTAACTTACTTTGTTTATTGTGACAGTGTGAGGATCCTGTAGTTCCACTGCATGGCAATGTACCTCTGGCAAGCATTCAATGCCACTATTACAGACTCTAGATCTACAAGCTGCTTTTTCTGGTATATTTATCCCCATGATTAGACTGACACACGCCAGACAGTGTGTTTGGGGCATTCTCCTGCTGTCACTGAAGTGAACAGTGAAATGAATATTCCTCATGTTTTGCAGAAAATGGGTGGGAAGCAAGAATAGCATAAATGACACATCGGGTCTATTAAAGCAGAGCCTGACGTCAGTGGCAAACTGTAGTTAAATCCTGTCAGGGAGAAGCTTTGTAAATTACTATGTCAGATGCTCGTGTCTCTTGCCATGCTGAGAAGTCCTGTGGATCATGAATTTTGGTCTAGGATTCAGCAG
>NW_010266238.1:63090-81807 GCF_000690775.1 Eurypyga helias
CTTGATTTTTAATGTCTTTAGGTAGCCCTCCAGTAATGAAGAAAGGGTCACAATGACCATGTGACTTTGTGACAAGAAGGTGTTATCTTCTGTCTGTTATCCAGCACCAGCCTGGAGGATCTCACCCCCAGAGGCTGGGTCAATGTGGAAGGAATCAGGAAACCTCTTACTAACCCCCAGACTTCTTATGGAAATGCATCAGTTTTGACACAACCTCCCTTGGAAAGTTACTCAAAGCAAGATGTGCTAAAATTTGCCTTTAATAGTCCATGTAAAGTGTGAGAGATTCAGACACTTGGGGTTGGATTTGTGACCTGATGGACTACTGGACCTCACCCCTTTCTTCAGCAGCCCACCCAAATACCAATGCAGCCAGGCACAGGTCTAACAGGAGATTCATCTCCCCTTTTGCATTCCTCAGAAGCTCACCAGGACTGATTTGGGCTGCTGTATGCACACAGCAAGGAGCCAGGGATGTTGGGAAATCATCCCCTGTCATTTGGGCAAAAGCCAGGGAGACTCCTGGTCTGCTTCCTAGCATGTAATTCACTAAAAACTTTCCTTCTGCATGGAAAGTTTTAATAAGGTTACTTTTTAGGTTTGTGAGAGAAGTTAAATAACACTAAAAACCATAGAGAATTCAAACCTTAAAGATGTAGATATGCTACTTGGCATTACCTTGATATCAACAAAACATCACTGTACAAAAAAACCCAAACAAACAAACAAAACCACCACCACCACCAACAACAAAAAAACACACACATCAGAACACCAAACAAACAACACACCAAAAACCTCAGTTCAGAAGTTACTGTGGGGTTTTTTGGCTTTTTTATAGCATAAAACCACAGCAGAGTGTTCTTTTGAATGTTCTCATTGCCCTGGTGGTGCTCAACATGATGGGGAAATTGTTTGAAAGGAAATGAAATGCTAATTATACCTAAAAATGGCAGCATCTGTTCCATCTGCATAACCTAACTTGTATGGCTGTCAATAAAATGTCAAACCTCTAAACAGGCAAGTGTAGTATTTACGAAAATAAACTTGCCTTAAAACTGTAAATAGAGCAAAACTCCTTTAGTTCTGAGCAGTAATTGTATCTCAGAACAGCTGATCCATTTGCTGGGAAGGACGAGAGCGAAGGGGCAGGCACTGCTTAAATGAGATTGGGAAAGAAAAAGTGACTTTGCTAGTCACCTAAGGAGCAGGTATTGTGCTGGAACCTGTCACGGACTTGTCTAACTTCAGCTTATGTAATGTGTATGGTCAATTACAGGTAAACTTTGGTAATTAAGTATTGATCTCATTTGCTTCTTACATATAGCAGCAGGAAAAACCCTGTCCCATGCAGCTGCTCCTGCTCAGTTTATAATTTTAAAAGGCACAGTCCATCTGACTAGCACTCCTTCTGTGTCGGTAGGTTAGATTAACTCCCTGTGGGTCACCTTTACTTCTTCAGCCGTAAACGTAGGTCAACTGGCTGCCACGAGTCCTCACACACAACTTTACAGCACGCTGCGTTTCTCTGTCGTGTAAGAAAGCTAGTTTCACTGAAGCAAAGAGTGGTCCAGCTGCTCTTGTAACATTCGCAGTCCTAGAAGCCCTTATTATCTGTGCTGGACCACCTCTGTCACCAGTGCCCAGTGACAGAGCCGCTGCCAACGTTCTGCCTGCTGTGACAGCCGTGGCATTGCCAGGGCTGGTTTCCATCATTAGTGCTGTGTCACTGTCAGGTGGCTGTCATTTTCCACAATTCAAAAGGGGGATGGGGGGGGAACCACAAAAAAAAAAAAAAAAAAAAAAAAAAAAAAAACACAACACAAAAACTACAACCAAACAAGAATTCCTAAAGAAAGCCAAAACATACAAACAAAAGAAAGCCCCATCAACTGGTAATGCTGGGGAGGGAAATGGTTGTGGCAGCATTTTAAAGAACAACAGCTCAGCAAAGCTTAAAAGATAATTAAAAGCAGCAGGTCCTACCCACTGCCCTATTTTAAAGATGTGCATGGTCCTTGTTGCTGAGATTTGCAGGTTTGAGGACTAAATTCTGCAAGAAAAATGCTTGTCGAGTTGACTGAAGGTAATATTTCACACTGTTGGAATTAAAGACCTGTCCAGTGGGAAATCTTCATCCTTCATCTACAAGTGGCTGGCAATGCATGAGGAAATGCTTTTGGCTGAGCGTGACTGAGCACTGGCACAGGTTGCCCAGAGATGTTGTGGAGTCTCCGTCCTTGGAGACACTGGAAAATCATCCGGACATGGGCCTGGGCAACCAGCTCTAGGTGGTCCTGCTTGAGTGGGAGGTTGGACCATATGACCTTCAGAGGTCTCTTCCAACTTCACCAACTTCAGTCAGTCTTTGATTCTGTGCGTTCAGAAAATATGACCTAAAATGAACAGAGCAGTCCAGGTAAAAATTTCTTTCATTAATTGCACAGTTATTGTGACTGGTCTCTCTTGCCTTTGTGTGTCTTGCCTCAATTTTTTGTTCAGCCAAGAAATTCCTTTGCTTTTTGTCCAGACCGGTGCAGAACTATTTATATGAGGTTTTTTGCCCTGAGCTACCTCAGGGTTTTTCATACCTGGGGCCAGCTTGTTTCTGTCCTCACTGTAACTCTGCCTGACTCATATGCTTCTGACTGTCTCCAGAGAAGACCGCGGGATAGCGTGTCCTAGAAAAAAATCCTCTTGTCACTGTAATCACAGTTTAAGAGGAATCTGAATTTCATATTCCATCCAATCCCTGCATGTTTTCAAAGGGATATTTTAAAAAGGGACATTTTGTTTTGCTGTTTGGTGTGTTGTGGGTTTTTGGTTTTTTTTCTTTTAGTTTCAAGCACCATTAAGAAGCCTCCTGCAGTTTTGCCTCATCTCCCTCTGTAGATACTGCTGTTGGCTAATAGGAACCATTGTGTCCTTCTATGATCTACAAATATATCTTTTGAAATATGACTGGGAAACTGCAGGCTGCATTTTTCCTTTAGAAGACTTAATTTTTTCCCTTAAGGAACAGACATCCATTGACTTGCATATAACACTCTCAATGCCCCTTTTACTAGGCATGCTGCTTTCTCTTTTATTAGATAACTGCTTCACCTTCTCCAAAATACCCATGTTTTAACATGGAAGAAGCAAATTCATTTGGAGCATTTCCTTGCTCCTGCACGCAGCCTTCTTGTGCAGCTTCTCCCGACTGCTTTCCTCTGTTCCAATCATTCTGCATAGACAGAAATTCACCGGCAGCACTTAAGTTCAAATCAAAATAAGCCCTAGGAGGGAACAGTTTTCTTTTTCTTAGGCAACACATAATTATCCACTCCTCATTTCATATGAAATCTATTTTCCTATTAGTTTTACAAGGGGCTGCAGCTGTATCTTTCCCTTCAGTCTTCCAAAAATATTCTAGTGTTGGATTTGCTTTCTGGTCATTTTAGCAAACCAGTGTGAAGCAAAAAAATCAGCAAGTTGCCGTATCTGGAAACTGCATCCCTCTGTTTACCTCCCTGTGCAGGGACAGCCCCAGGGAAGATCAGACCTGAACTTTGGATGTACCTATAAATCACCTCCTTGTCTTCCTAAGACAGTTAGTCTACTGGCGTAGGCTCCCAGTTTTACTTACCATAGATGAAGAGCTGGTTCTATACCCACACAGCAGGTACTGTAATACATTGATTATGGCCTCCAAAAGTAGTGAGGTTCAGTAGTAGGGATGTTTTGGGTTCCCCTTGCTGTGTAATAAGATGAAGCACGTAGACAAGCTGCCAGGGAGGTTGCATGTTTACTCAGGATTTCTGTTTAGTGACCGGAACTGGCTTTGCAGCTACCTTTACACTAACAGACTCAAATTTGATGCTACAAGGATTATGCCAATGCTACTAAAACATTTTCCTTTGAATCCCACTTATTTTTGGTTTTGACATACTGGAACAATCTCATAATTTCTGCATTTTTATAAGGAAAAATTACTCTTTTGTTGTTTCTTTCTCCAGCCTACACAGAATGATTTAAAAGATTTACTTCGAGCAAAACCATGAAATTTTCCTTGTTTAATTCAGTATTTAAAGTGAGTAGCAGTGAAAAAGATTCTCATCTCAACCTTCTCACTGTTCAAGCATCAGACTGGAGAAGCAGATAGCATGCTCACTTTCTGAATATTGAAAGAAACGTGAAAGTATAAAGCTGCCACAGTGACCTCTGTCTGTACAAATTACCCAGGTTTAGTTTGGGTAAAACCACCTCTTCTTCCTGAAAGAAAACCATTGGAAAAGGTGGCATATTTTCTTGATGTTAGCCTGAGCAGGACCCTCACTGCTACCTTCTAACTCTTTCCATGGAAGCCTGTTAGTAGAGGAAGTGTCAGACTCTGTGACTATGGTTGTCCTCTTTCAAAATAAGCATGAAAAACATTTTTAGAAAATTCACACTAGTCAGAAATATCATAATACATAAATCTGCTTCCAGTTATCAACTCAGCATCTTTATTTATGAAAAAAATATGGACACAAAAGCCTCAGGAGAAGCATCATTCATACTGTCTCGAGTTGTCGTGGACAATCAGCCTCAATGGCAGCCTTGTAAAACCAGTGGTCTTTCTACCTGCTGGGTTTAGGTTTATTTTAGACCTTTGGTCATATTCTGGCTCCACTGAGCCAGACATACTGCTAAATAGTCCTCTGGGCTTCCTATGTACTGTATGTACTGCAATAGATGGTAGGTACCACACGTTATCCCTTGAGTATTCTCTTAAAATTCTGAACTGGTGATGAAAATAATGTTAGATATCCATTAAAAGTTTGAAAAGGAAAGATTCCTCTCCTCTACCATTATCACCTTGATATATCTCTTTAAGATGCACCTTCTTGCCCTTCTAAATTTCTCAGACGAACAGTGAAAGACAAATGGCTTTCATGAATCATCTCTTATTGACAGGTCTCTCTATCTGTGTTTTGCGAGATAAGGTCTTTTTAACTGGCTTTCAAAGTTGGTTGTGGACTGACTGCATAGAGCAAAAATTTACAGAATAATTTTTTCTACTGCTTTTAGATGCACATATACAAATAAATAAAGCTAATAATAGAAAGATTATTTACTTATTGCTATAGTGTATGAGTCTCAGCCACAGACTTTGTCTTAATATCATGAAACCTCCCCCAAAGACTGGGATGAGTCCCAGTTGCCTCATCCAAATTACACCACTGTTGAATTCAGCCTTTTTACAGTGATACTGCTGACATGGTTGGCATTGTTTTCCAAATGGTGGTTTGGTCCAGGTATATGAGGATGACTCCAAGAGACAGACAGACAGGTCCATTTTGATTCCTCCAAGAAGCATTGGCTTTATTTGCACCCTGGCTGTGTTAGGGTGTGCTAAACTGTACCCTATGTTATGCCATTGGGTTCATCTGTGCCACCCCCATAATGCTCTGTTGGTTTGTGTTTGTGAGAAAACACAAAAATAATAATCTGGCTTCCTTTGAAACTTTACTGGTTCTCAAGGAATTTGTTACAAAACTTCTACTGATTTCAGTAAAAGCACAAACAGTCCTTGTAAAGATCAGGAGAATCTGACCTGTCTGTTTCTTTAAATGATCGTTGGAAAGAGGATGTATTCTGGTCACCATGAAACTGTAATAATAGATAAAAGAACAATTGTGTTATTGATTGAGTAATGCAAACTCACGGTCTATTGCTAACCACAAGTGCAGAATCCGTGGTAATTAGATTTGGGCAATTTTTTCAGGAAACAGTTTTTTACAACAGAGAACTAGCCAGGCAGTTGCTTTGCAAAATACTCACTTGTCACTATCTGGGATGAAAGGAGAGTTGGAATAACAAGGGTTTCTGCTCATACAGTTAGTTGGGTCTCATTTTATCTAGAACTGAGACAGCAGGTTTTCTGGCTTAGCTTGAAATAGAAACTTAAAAGTGATAGGTCATTGACGGTTGGTTTTGACAAGAAGGACTGAAAGTTGTTAGCGGTTTAAAGTTCAGTATCAGAACAGAGAAAGACTTAGAGTGTGATTAGGATCACTGTATTTGAGGTAAAGGCTTCTAAACTGATCTGAAGCTGTGCAACAAAAGCCAATGTAAAAAGGAGCTGTCAGGCTTGATTTGGGTCAAGAAGACAATAGGATGGGTAGACTCTGATGCTTTTTTTGAAACAAATTTGGAAATGATCCAACCCCCCTGAATATTGGGTTCTGGAGTTATGGAAGATGGAGGGTATGTCTACATCTGGTGAATAAATTTGTTTCTGATTAATATTAGGCAATTGTTAACTCTCCAAATGCAGAAATATTTTGCTGGATGCAGGACAATCATCTTGTGGCCAGTGTTCAGGCTGAGTATTATCTATTTGGAGTTTAGGTAATTTATAAATGGTAGTTTCAAACTCTAAAAGTGGGATTTGTCCTTTCAGAGTCAGATGTCTGTAACAATACCTGAAATCAATGTCTACATTAATTTATTGTCAGGAGGACAATAGGTGTGATGAGAACAGGTTTGAGTCATCTAAGCAAAGCAGATCTCGCCCCAGGAGTGCTTGTTTCTTTCCTTTGACAGCAAAGAGGGACTGTATGTCCAAGACTATCATTACATCCTCTGCTCTGTAAAATCCTCAAGTTAGGCAGGATGAATCCCACCCCTAAAAGAAGGTAGATGCTTGCTCTAGCAGCAAGCTTCTCATGCAAAACTCACACTGACTGTGAGGGATCAATGGAAGCTCCTTTCAGTAGGTGGAAGGACAGAAGGGTGACCTCCTGAGGGACAATGATGGCTGAGTAATTCCTGGAGGATTTCAGTTAATGGAGTTGCAGCTTAATTAAACCTCATCATTCATAGCTTGTCTTGCTTGCTTGTCTTGAACAGTAAATAGAGGAGGGAGGCAAACAGCACAAACTTGAACAGATAAGTGGCCTATTCACATTAATGAGCATGAACTGTGCAGTAACAGGGTCAGCCGTGGGGTCAGGCTGGGGAAGCCATTTATAGCATGGCTGTTCTCCCCAAGGAATAGGCATGGACTGGTCAAGAGAGTCATATGAGTCAAGAGACTGGTCATTTGTTTACAAAGGAAAGAGCCCAAACCTGCTTAAAATGAGGTCTGATGGTTTTTGAAAAGAATATATGACACAAGGATGCTCGCAGGCTAGAATACTGAGGCAGGTTTGGGTAGAGCAATGTGAGTATGGAGTGCGTAATTTCATTCTTTGGGGTCATTGCTTTAATTTGGGGAGAAATTAAAAACCTGGGGTCTAACCAGAAGGCTCGTAATATAGTCGAAACAACACAAGTTAGAGGACCATAAACGAAACTGGCTAAAAGCAATGACCAAAATTGTGAACACTGACATTTCAAAAGTTTGCACCGGAAAACCGATGCATCCATTGTCAGACTGTCACCTGTCTGACCTGTGCTTGAGTAAAAGGAATCTTCTTTTATTTGTTCCTATGCTTACCACATCTGCCTCGGTCCGTTAACCTACTTGTATGGTTCTGGCACTGTTTGAAGAATAAATAATGTATCTGATCTGGGTCCAAGCTGAACAGCTTAAGAAAGGAAAATAAGTAAGGACACAGAGAACCTGCTTTTCACCACTGTTTCAGTGATCACATTTTCTCCCCAAATAAATGTCTAGTTAAAAAAGAAGAAAATGTTCTCCTGTCTATGTCCTTTAGCTGGTAACATCCCTTTCTGACAGTCAGGAAGGCCTGTATGTAGCAGAAATATTAAATAGCCACAGATGTGTTCTGGAAAGAATCACTGTTCTGGGCTCAGCATGCAGTATGTTATATTGCCTTAGACTCAGCATGCAATATACTCTAGTAATGATGTTTGAAAATTCTATTTAGTGTGATAGTCAACCTCCTTTTTCTCAAAATATTTGCATATTTTTTGTCTGTCAGCGATGGAGCTAAAGTTACTCAAAGCTCAGTCATCCTATTCAGGGTTCTTAAATGTCACAGTTGATTATTACATAGATTAAAAATCAGAGTATAAGCATGATGTATTTGTCATACCTTTTGTGAAGCTAACTGGTGTGACATGAAATAGATCCAGAATGTGAATGGTCAGAGAGATTTCCAAACCTTTCAGCATTGCTTGAAAGGTATGTAATGTTCTTACCTTTTTCTTGTGATATTGTAAGATGAATGGTCTCTCTGTTGTTCATAAATCTGATTTTCTTGCATCTTTCCTTTCAAAATAGGAGCATGCCAAGTATAACTTTAAGTGAATTGCAGCTGTACTTGACATGGAGGAATGAAAAACCTATTTTCACTGACTCTCAAAGGCGACAGTATTGACATTTTGTTTTTATCATGAAACAAAGCATGCAGTTTCAAGGATGCTCAAATGCTGTTGCCTTTAAAAAAAAGTGCATTTCAAATGCTCTGAGGGAGTCATTCACAAAGCTCATTTTCCAGAATAGTAAACAGCAAGAAATATGTGCTCTAGGCACATGAAGAAAACAAAGTGTATCAGGGTAGTAAATGCAATGGAATAAGAACTTATTTGAAGTCAATTGGCATACACATACACACTGATTTACTGCAGTGCATGTCCTGGCTTAGCAATATTAGTTGGATTGCAGTGGCCCCCTGTTGAACTCATGTTGAAGGAATCTGCACAGTAGTTAACACCTTCATCCCCAAGTTGCTAAATAGATGCTAAGAGGCCATTTTGGTTTTGATTTGCATGGGTACTAAGCACAAACCCCTGTGATATCAATGTGTTGCTGATGACTATTGGTCATGACTTTTCAGAACTGTAAAATTTCATAGCTAACATTTCTGAGAAGAGGTGTACAACACAGTTTCTGAACTCTTATGTTAATAAGAGTTATTTAACTCCCTGTGCTGAATCTGATGCTTCCCATCTCTGACAGTATCCTGTAGCATATATATGTGCTTCAAGTTTATTCTGCCATTGCTTGTACTGCATCAGTGATGAAACCATGAATGATGGGAGAGAAAGATGATAACATCAGTACTGCAGGGTATGACATTGCTGGGTGCAGTCCTGGTTTGCAATGGATAGGGGAAAGATGCTCTGATTAAGGTTGCAACTTCTTAATCCAAATATCAAAATCAATGTGAGCTTAAAGCTCCTATCTCTGAGCTCACTTCATTTTGCAGGGGCTGCACTGAGAGTGATAAGAGAGATCTTATATAATTTAAGTATTGGTGTACAGTACAAAAGATGAGGTAAAGGAAGAAGAGCCCCATTCCTTTCCTCAGTTTCCCTTATCCATCACTGAGGAAGCAAAGGCAGTAGCCAAACAAGAAATAGGGGCTCAAGAAAAGCAAGTAATTGACTGCTAGCCTTCGAAAAAGAGATCTGATGTGAATTTATTATCTGTGGTATTTCACTTACAGCATACAATAGAATTTAGTGTTGGAAGCCAGGTATCATGTATCTAATACAGATAACTATTTAAATTAGTCTCCAGATAATGTTTATGCAATATCTTCGTTGTGTGGGTGTCTTTCAGGCAGATATGAGGTTATCTTGCTGGACAAATAAACTTGTCCTTGGAAGAAAATTAGACTTTGCTGAATTAGGAAATACACCCAGAAAGATATCTCTCAATGTACAGGCTGATTATTTTTTTTTTTTTGTAGTCACTGAAAGTAAGGACTTTGTTAGGCACACCTGAAGTTCACAGTCTGGCTGTCATGACATGGATATTCTTTATTAAAAGTATTTCAGAAGGCCTATCAATTGTCTATTATCTGCAAAAATTTTTGGATCATTGACAAAAGAACATGCCTGAACACTTATCCTTTAGAGGACAACTTCTGCATGAAATAAGTAGTCAGCTTTTGAGTCAGTCCAAATACATTTCAACCTATATGGTTCTTTCTTCACACTGACATATGTTACTTAAGTATTTCAGATGTTTTGAGTTTGATTTTCAACAGAGTGAGATCCTCAGCCCCCCTTTCCCCACCACCTTAATACACTCATAAGTGAAAGTTTACAGAAGGTAACACTCTGCTCACTCCATAATAACACAGATTAATCTGAATTTTCTCAAATTTTGGAAAACATTTAATTCACTAAGTTTGTCTTCGGATTTGGTTCAGGTTCTGCCCTTAATAGCATATAAAGACTATTAATTCCTTTTTAGCACTAATGTGTGGGGGATAGAGAACTGCCCTCTTTGTAGTGAGCATACTTGGAGGGCTTCAAGCCCTCCCCAGAATTTCCCTGTCATATTTACCAGGAGCAAGAAATTTCCCAGCTGGGATTCAATCACAAATTTTCACTTTGGCACATATGGTTACTACTATTATGTTCATTTTATGCAAGTATCAAACTGGGGGACACTGACTTTAAGATGCTGTTTTAAAGTAAATGCAACTGTAATAACTTCTGGGGGAAGCTGATGAAACTACTGCAGGTTACTTTATGCTTTTCTTCTGTTCTTATAGCATTTGTGTGTGGAACCAACAAAGCCAACATGGAAGGACATCGGCAGAGTCTAACCAGAAGGCCTGTGTTGTTCCACATTTTCTTTCATCATCTTTTCTTCTGTGCTGAAAATGAAGAATAGGACGAGGGATCCACAAACCTGAGTGCTGAATGCGATAAAATATCACATGGAATAATCCTTCTTTAGTGGACTTTGTTTTAAGGTAAGAAAAATTATTAGAGATGAAAGAATTTGAGATGGAAGATCAAAGACAGAAGGAACGAATTAAATAAATACAGTGCCTGGAGCTTGTTTACTTCATTCAACACACTGTGGACAAGGAATTTACTAGTGGTTTTGTGAACTGAGCTGGCATCTTTGCTAATTTTCCTTTTTGTTCAGTCAAGGAATAGACACTTTGGAAAATGCATGGGATTTCTCTAGGCTAAATTTGGTGTGCTTAATAAATCTTTCTGTCATCAGCTTTTAGTGATGGATCTGCCTACCCAAGGTCTGAATCCTTTTTACTTCCACTGTTGAATCTAGAGGTTGCTGAGGGGGACTTCAGTCTCCTGTATGAAACAGTTATTTCAGGACTTGTTTCCTTCAGACAGATTGATGTGTATATGGGCTGATTCTTCATATTTGTCTCTGTCTTAAAGCCAAAAAAGGCCATGTATGATCTTGATCTCAAATGCTGCTGATCACAACTATGTTATTTCTAAGAGTTACTGACAGTCCTGGGAAAGTTTCTAACAACTTTCTTGTTTCTGAAATATTTTTAATGGCTCTTTCTGATTTTTTTTTTTGACATTAAAGTTTTTTAAGTACTGCTGGAAAGTTCACCTTCAGCTACCTTGCTTTAGCTGATAACTCCGAGAGCACTGGCATCACATCAGCATCCATAAGCGGATGTGCTTTAGACAAGCTTAGACTGGTGATAACACTGTTTACCATAATGCTCCAGAGAGGAAGAAAGGCCAAAACCAAGACAGATTCAGAACAATATTTTCAGATGTTGTCTTTCAGGCCCAGGACACATAACAGGATGCTTTAGAACAAGCTGCTAACTACCAAAGTTCACAGCATTGACGCTGAAGTGTACTAACTTAGCTATCCCCAATACTGTCTGAACCCTCTGTGTTTGCAAGTACTGAAGTGAAAATTTAATGGAAAACCTGATTTCAAGGGCTAAGCCTTTTTCATTTTGTAGCTTGGAGTATTATCTAAGGCTCCTCTGAATTAGGGTAAGATTGAATGAAGCAGATCATCATCTGTCCTACATTGTGTATGGTTTTCAGTGCACAAAAGTTTAGGTGGAAAATCTTTTAGACAAACACAGTTAATCTGGGTTCTGTTTCTTGGCTTCTTCAAATGCTTGAAGAAATTGAAAAGCTATCCCAAAGTGTTATCTAATTTCCTCTGTGAAAGGAAAAAAATTGAAGTGTAGCTCTCTCTGGGCTCTTGGGATCCTGTATCTGCACAAGAGGCTCATCAAGACCACTCGTAAAGAGGACTTGTGTCCTCTTGTCCTTTGGCCATGGTGATAGCCCCCATGGGAGTTCAGAGCTACTGCAATTACTCTACAGCAGTAAGATACTCCAGGTTACCCCTGATGAAAAGTGGGGGAGGAGAAAATCAGCTTTCACATCATGCCTGGTTAACCTCTGATTGTTTTGGATACCTATAGGATAATCGTGGCACAACTTGGGGTTCAGACAGTCACTGGTAGAGTTTGTGCTCATATCCTAAGAGGCATCAAAAATACGGTATTTGGAAGGACTGAGGAACACAATGCATGTTTCTGGGGAGTTGAAAAGTCAAACAACATTTTTGTGCTCAAAATTTGAACCATAACTGGAAATTTAACGTGGACATAACATTTTGGAGTGGCCGTTTCTTTAAAATATGTTTCAAGATTTGTTTTAAAAACACTTAAGTACATTGTTATTTTGCATTTTTCCGCTTTAAAATGTTCTCTCATTAACAGATCATACTCTAGAATCAGATAGAGAAAGTAGGTATAAAATACCTTACTGTCATACAAGCAAAAAATGTCTCTTTTGACCTATAAATAAAGGCATGTGAAAAATCAGTTTTAATTTTGTCATTCTTTATTTTGAATTGAAAAAAAAAGGAAACAGCTTCTCAAAAGAGAATTTCCCATTATTCTCTTAATCTTACACAGAGTCTCTAGTTTCATTTTATGTCTTTTCCCTCTTCTCAGATATTCAGTCTATAGAGATATTTTACTTGAAACAACAGAATATATATTCTTTTTTAGGGCTCTTATTTCAGCTGTTCATTGTGTATTATTTCTTATGAAAATAAAGTATCAATAAGCCTTATGTTGATTTTTCTGCATGGAGAATTTTTTAGGGAAGAGTTTTATCAATAATCTTGTTCATGGGAATACTTACAAGAAAATAAAGCTATGGGAAAATCACATGGTTACAGTAAATTGACTCTGTGGTAATCACAGAATTGTATGCAATTTTTGTATCTTGTGAAGTCCTTTTCCCATAGATAGTTATTTCATTTCACAGAGTAGAGGAAGATTTGGCATTAACAGATGTAAAATTTCTTGACTATCCAATTAGAATAAAATCCTTTTTTCTTGAAATTATGCCAATTCACAATATTGAGAACAGAGGAACAAATAAATGAGCAGAATGCTATTAAAAACTGAGAAGGTCTGAGAGGGAAATAAACTAATGAAATAGGTAATTGACTTTACCTGGATACAAAATAGTATTTATTTTTTTAATACTGGAAAATTATATTCTTCCATTACTCCTCAGTTTCTGTATCTTCCTTCCTCAAGAAAAACTCTGCTTGACCAAATCCTTCCAGATTTGTCCTGTTATATGATACTTCTGGAGGATGTAGTATTTAATTGATACAGGTAATTCAGAACACATCAGTAGAAAAGTTAAGATGGGATTTCAGCGTCAGAGCAAGACATATGCTCTGACATTTAAATGCAATTAGAGTGGGATTCAGAAAGTGAAGGTATCGTGGGGAAATATGGCCATGGGGTTTGTATTTGGGAATGTATTTGGGAAGCAGGCAGGAAGCGTTGCATAAAATCTGATTAAAAAAGACAGCAGAGAGAAAGGATTCAGAAGGGAAATGGGAAGAATTTAAGGCTAAATTAATATATACCCCAGTGTAAGAGTGGCCATCTGGCAACTCATCCCTAACCTGTACCCTTAGGAAGCAATGGTTCAGATGCAGCAAATATGGGCAAAAATAATTACACTTAAATAGAACTAGGATAAAGAAAATTAGAAAGGTTCTATAAAGCTTTTGTAAAGTTTGGGAGGAAACAATGAAAGTGAAGGAGAATAGAAAGGCTGTTGTGCAGGGTAAGGGCTGCTAAGGCATTTGCAAGCATGTAGCCTTTCACCGACTTCTGTCCAGAAATCTTTAGCAAAGCTGCAGGGCAATCTCTCCAGCTGCTATTGCATGTAAAGAAAACGAGGGACAGGGTCTTGTAGTGTTGTTTCCAGACCCTGATGTGATCCTGACATGCAGAATCACCAGGAATTCAGGGTGTAAAGAACTGGTGTCAGTACAGAGAAAAGCTCTGTTCTCCACATTTGTGACAGACACGTGTGCATCTGAGTGGCTTTGAATATGAGCTCAAAGCAGTAGAGTGGATGGGTATGGGTTTGAGCACGTGCTTAAGTTAAGCACCCATTCAGTTGTGTTGACTGGTAGTCTGAGCAAACATGGAGAAATTGAAATTCTTATTTTTTGGTAATGTCTGAGGTTTGCAGAGATTCAGTGTTGTACTCATTGGTGGGAAACAGCAGCAAAACCTCAAATATGTGCACATGCACTACTATAAGCAGCAAAGAATATACAGAAGGAACGTTTTTTCACTCAGAGAATGAAGAACAGTCAATGCTGTTAAAATGTTCATCAAAAAAAGATAAGGTTGCAGAGACCATTGTATGTATCTATCAAGATATGTATAGAAATATCACTGTCTATGATATGACCTTAGAAAACCTGGTCATAACTTTTAGAAGTAAATGAGTCTGTAATATTTTAATAACCTTTAATATAATTACAGGTTATTTTTATCTAAAATAAAGGAATAGAATTTCTATTTTCCTGGTTAGAATTTCTCTAACTCTTGAACTTGTAAATAAATATTTTCTTTCCCCATTTATAGCTTTAATCTATAATAGGAATGAAGTTCCATAAGAAATTAAATACCTTTTTTTTTGGTATTCCAGAGCTTCTGATTCAGATGATAACTGTCCAATTTACTAACAGAAGACTTTTTTCTTTTTTTTTTGACATGTAAGGTTAGTTTACTTTTAATGGGAAAAAAAGCACCAGATCTGATTATCATATAAATTGTTCTTGAAATAAAATGGGTTAAAAGAAATAGGCAGTTGTCAGATCAATCCTATTGCTGGCAGTATCTTAAATCAACCCATCAGTTTTGTTCCCCTGCTGCTTCTCTTACCTGAGGAATATAATTTATGACCAAACTTATCTTTGTTGGGGGTTGATTGCTGCTAGTCTTGGTAAAGTTTTCCTGAAGTAGTTAAGTCACTAAGAGAAGTAGTTAAAAGAGCAAAAAATATCACTGAAGTGAATAAAACCATCTTAAACATAATGATTCACAGCTAGACAGAGAGTGAATAATCAAAATGTATTTCCCTTATTATGTTTTCTAATATGAGGACACTTTGGCATTTATTTCACTTTTCTGATATGGGAAGGATATTAGATGAGATTGTACAGCCAACGGGGTTACTATTTGTAGTTTCCCTTGTAAGCTGTCAGTCATCACCACCAATAGCCCTGGAGAATGGAAATTTCATGAGATGGTAAAAGTAATATAAAAAAGCAATATTTTGCCTTTTATACCTGAATCAAAGCTGGTTCAGGTTGGTACCAGTCCCAAAATAACAATTAGAAATACATGCTGTATGTGTTGTAATTATCTTCTTGATTTTTTAAAGATGACTTAAGTTAGGCCTCAGTAGTAATATCTAGTTATAAGTAGTAGGATGCTGGTACAGCTGGTCGTATATGGGCTTGGTAGGAAATAATATACACTTTTGGTTGCTCACATCTCTCCAGTTACAAGTGCTGTCTGATTTCAGCCCTTCCTCCTTCCCCACCTTTCTCACCTTGGCGTCTCCAAAAGCACATCAGAACTCTGCTCCTTTTCTCCTGATCCTTTGGTTGTCATTCCAGGTCTGGGGAACAGAAGCAGGACAAAAAGGGAAAAAAGGTGGAACCTTACCAAGTTTGCTTGTACTGTTAATGTTTTTGGTTTATTGCTTATATTTTAGCTGAAATCTGTTAAGTTTGAAAAGTTGGTGCTTAACACATGCTCGTATTTGAAGGAAGATTCAAGTCAAGGTTATCAGTGACTAAATGAAACAGTGTCTCTGGACAAAAAGGTTTTGTAGTGAAAAAATATTTATCAATTGAAGTAAAAACATCTGAACTTCCCCTTGTGTTCTGGTGTGACAGTGGAAGTGATTAAGAGACAGCAGAGAGGACTCTGAGTAAATGGAGAATTAACTACTCTCAAAGTGAACCAGAAGTTTAATACCATGATTTCTGAGCCTTTGTGTTCCATTTCATTTATGCTTTTCCCCCAGAAAAATCCTTCTCTAGGTTTTATTTTTTTTTTTGTGTGTGTCATATGCATGACTGTCTGAAACATCAGACCTCAGCAAAAAAAAGTGGAACTTTATATTCATTTTATGGCCTTCTCATGTATTTCTTCTTTCAGTATGTCTGGGAATACAATAACATTTGTGCGGGGGGGGTGGTGGGATGGCGGTGGTGGAAGGGGGAAACCCCAACCAATTTTCTGTACCTCTTTAGTCAGAAAGGTTTTGTATAATATTAGAAATAGATTTCTCAGCACACTCTTTTCATGTGAAACTGTTGCAGTACCAAAATGCAAAGCTAATCAAGATGAAAGGGAACTTATAGAAGTTCATGAACCTTGTGCTAAATGCCTTTTAAGAGAGCCAGGTGTAAGATTTCTTGGTTCTGTAGCTCTGTGTTTCCACTAATTCTGAGATGTGCCTTTCCAGAAACCTATAACAGTAATTTGAATATTTGTAATCTGCATTGATAATAACAGACTTCCTCATCCCCTTTTTCCCTCTCCCACTTTTGCACTTCCCATATGTTAATCTGACATTAATTACAATTAATTCTACTGTCAGTATTTTATCAGTTGCAGATTTATGGAGTGCATAAACCATTGATTATTAAGAAGGTCCTCAATAACTCTGAGTCCTGGCCATTGCTGAGGCTTGGATAATATTTTTTTTTTTCTTTTTTTAGGAAAAAAGAGAAGTGCATGAAAATATAAGGGGTGAATATTTTCCAGTGGAGTCAGAAATAAGAAGGATCAGAAGACATAATTGCAGCTGTACAGACACATGGAGCAGTAACTCAGTACACTTATCCCATACCTGATTTTTTTTTTTTTCAGGATGTACATGGGAGAATGATTACTTACGTTTAGTCAAATCAATCACATGTTCAACCCTAAGCTTAATATTTTTCAGATAACCTGGCAATACTGTCTATGAATAAAACAACTAAAAAAATGTTGATTTTGTTTAATCTCCACTTCCCATCTACCTAATTTAAAAAAAAAAAAAATGAAGTGAATAAATTGATCTTTAGCAAGTATTCCCAAGCCTTAGAAAGGAAATGTAAATAAATACTTTTAATGCAAGAGCCTGTAAACATATTTGATTCTTAATTAGTTTTTTTTAAGCTGACAGACAAGTATTGAACAGCAGAAAATAAAACCCTGAAGGGGGAAGAGACAAACAAAATACCAAGATACTTGCAGAGGGTTTTTTTTTTTTTTTCTTAGAGAAAAACTTCTCTAAAAGCAAAAGAGAGAAGTTGCTCTTACTCCCAAGATGTGCTAGCTACCTAAAGAAGAGATTTGTGTCTATGAAGCAATATATAATTTCAAGTTCATTTCAACAGCATAAGTGAGTTATATAGCTGTGGAGTCAGTCTCTCTCGTTTTTTTGTGGTTTTTTTTTTTTTTTTTCTTTCTTTTCACAGGATTTCCCTCCCCAGAGATTACTGCTCTTCCCTGAGCCTGGAGGACATCTATGTCTTCCTTTATAAGTTTATCCATCTGGGCCTTCCTGACTTTCTCCATGAACTCCAAGAAGTGATAAATGGGGTCAAAACCAAAGCAAACAGTGCATTTTAGAGGGCAGAAGGTATCAGCACAGGAAGATGGTATCAAAACAGAGTGCAGCAAATCCTGCAGGTATGAGTGCCTCTCTCAGTAGCTAGAGGTTAATACTCCATATTCCAACCGCGAAAGCTTCACCAGCTAAGGCTAGTGAAGCTAACTTAGCTGCCTGGGGATGTGGGATGAAAGCCCTGCCCTAGCTGTCTTTAAGAGTTTCTGAAAGGCATGGTCTGGGATGCTCTTATGATGGTTCTACAGAAGCCACACCAAGCTCTCAGTGATCCTTGCTAAAGTGGTCAGTGCCTGAACTCATCATTTCTCTTGGGTGTTTCCATCAAGTAATATCTTTAGCCGAGGTGATTAAACAGATTTGAGACTGACAGTTGGTGAAAAATCTCTTAATCAATGTCCTTGATTCACCCAATGCTGTGAGGGTGTGGGAGGGGGAGAATCTGGGGGCAAATCAATATCCTGCCATCCTCATCACCTCTGCTGCTTAGAGCGCCCTGCACTGCCTCCCACCACCACCTCTCCAAGCAGGTTTCCTCCAGGCTTGAACTCCCGGAGACATGCCAGGTGAGGCAGCTGGTGTTAGTTGGTAATTACAATGGGGTACGTGATGCTCTGGAGTTCCCTTCGTCCAGGTAAGGAGGAGCGGGTAGGTAGGGGAGTTTCAGGGATGGGGAAGGACAGAGAAGGTCATGGTTTTGGACAGCCCTGTGTGGCTAGAGTTGTGTGGAAGGTGAGGGAGGGGGTGGGGTGGGGGGAGAAGAGGAGTGGTCCCGGAAGAACACCTGTTCTTACCACTCAGGATAGCGTGCAGAGGGTTGCACTTTGAAATTGGTGTTCTGGCGGCTCTCCTCTACCAGGCAAGAGGGGATTGATTGCATAGACTGATTATTTTGTGTGTTGATTTCATTCCCCCCTCCCCCGGCCACTCCCTCTGAGACCAGCTCTCTTAGGGAAGGCAGAAAACGGTCTCGACCTGGTCCCGGCAGACGGGGAGAAGCGGCACTAAGCACTCCCAGCAGAGGGGCGGCATAGCCGGGTGAGGCAGCAGTGGGGTTTGTGAGGG
>NW_010266239.1:0-447 GCF_000690775.1 Eurypyga helias
CCACCCCCTCACATGACAAAACAAATGCCCAGAATAAGGTTGGGACAAAAATCAGCGTGCAATGTGTAAAAAGGAAGGACGCTGGAAAAATGAGTGTCCACAAAGAACAGAAGAGGCCCATGAAGAGGAAGTCCAAAAGATAATGGAAATGAATTGCTAGGGGTGTCAGGGGCTCCCATTATTCCAGGGACCCACCACACTGGAGCCCTTGATCACTGGGTCCAAATCGAGAGGAGGTACACTTCTTAGTAGATACCAGAGCCTCTTGATCTACTTTAAATTTCGTGCCAAAAGGGGGGCAGTTGTCAAAAGGATCTTTAATCATACAAGGGGCGAGTGGAAAAGATGAACAGGTACATCTCATCCAACCACTCTTAATAGATGTGGGAGATAAAAATATGTGCATTTTGAATTTATTTACCCCAATTGTGACTGTAATCTATTGGG
>NW_010266240.1:0-5744 GCF_000690775.1 Eurypyga helias
CTGGTTGTCCTGCACCTGCCGTGTGGCTTCATTCCACAGGCTTGTAATTCCACAGATCCTCCTTATGGCCTTTGTCGTAGATGGATGTCATATCGGCAAATCTCCAGTCTTCCAGAAACTCCCATGATAACTTGGACTGCTGGTAAATGATGGAAAGCGGCTTGGTAAGCTCCTTCACCAACTACCTTGAATGAATCCGGCTGGCTCGAAAGACTTGTGAGTGTCCAGGTGACATAGTAGGTCATTAACGGTTCCCTCCTGGCTTATGAGGGATTTATTCTTCTCTCCATCCCTGTCTTCCAGATCAAAACTGGTCTGACTGTTAAAGACTGAGGCAAAGGTGGCATTCAGTACCTCAGCCTTTTCTTCATCCTTTGTCACTATGTTTACCCTCCAAATCCAATAAGAGATGGAGATTCTCTTTGACACTCTTTTATTGATAATATATTTGTAGAAACTTTTCTTTGTTGTTGTATTCGTTTCTATTCTCTGGTTTTGAAACCCTGGAGTAAAAATGTGAATTGTCATCTCCTTTTTCTCCCTCAAGTCAAATTTGGCTTTAGGCTTTCTAACTTTCTCCCTCACCACCTTATGAGATTGCTGTACACTTCTTAAGTTGCCTGCCCCTTCTTCTAGGAGTGGAAAACTCTCTTTTTTTCCCTAAGTCCCAGCAAAAGCTCCCTGTTCAGCCAGGACGGGCATCTTTCCCAACGGTTCATCTTAAGGCACAGGGGGACAGCCCTCTCCTGCACGTTTAAGACTTCCTTTTTGAAGGATGACCAGCCTTCCTGGATGTCTTTGTCATTCAGGACAGTATCCCAGGACTCTCTCAACCAGTGTCCTAAACAAACCAAAATCTGTCATTTGGAAGTCCTTGGTAGCCATCTTGCTGACCCCCTTCCTTACTTATCCTGGAACTGAGAACTCTGATTTCATGGTCACTAAGCCCAAGACAGCCTCCTACTACCCCATCCCCCACAAGTCCTCCACTCTTTGCAAAGAGCAGGTCGAGCGAAGCACTTCCCCTAGCAGGTTCACTTACCAGCTGTGTCAGGAAGTTATCTTCCACACACTCCAGCAACCTCCTGAACTGTGTTGCACTTCCAGCAGACGTCTGGTAAGTTGAAGTCCCTCATGAGAACAAGGGCTCGCGATCGTGAGACTTTGCCAGCCACTTGTAGAATGCTTCATCTGTCTCCTCATCCTGGCTGCGTGGTCTGTAACAGACTCCCAGCAGGATGTCTGCATTGTTGGCCTTCTCACAGATCCTTAACCACAAGTATTCAATCTTACCATTCCCGTCGTTGAGCTCTACGCAATTGAAGTATTCCCTAACATACAAGGCCACCCCACCTCCTTTCCTTCCCTGCCTGTCCCTTCTGAAGAGCTTGTAGCCACCAACTGCAGTACTCCAGTCGTGAGAGTCATCCCACCATGTTTCTGTGATGACAACTATGTCATAGGTATCACGCTGCACAGTGGCTTCCATCTCCTCCTGTTTTTTGCCCATACTGTGTGCATTAGTGTACATGAACTTGAGGTGAGCTATTGACTGCACTTCCAAATTTAGCCTTCTGTTCCTAGGCTCATCTCTAACGAGCCTGGTTTTATCCTTTTCATTGTTCAAACCTAGTTTAAAGCCCTCTCAATGAGCCCGGCCAACTCCTGAGTGAGAATCCTTTTCCTCATTTGAGAAAGCTGGACTCCATCTGTCTCCATATTTGTGTTCATATGATCATCATAGAATCATAGAATGGTTAGTATTGGAAAGGAACTTAAACATCCTATTATTCCTTGCAATGGGCAAGGACACCCTCCAGTAGACCAGGCTGATCTAAGCCTCATCCACCTTGGCCTTGAACACTTCTAGGAATGGGGCATCCACAGCTTCTCTGGGCAGCCTGTTCCAGTGCCTCACCACCCTCCCCTCCGCGTCTTCCTGATATCCCATCTAAATGTCCCTGCCTTCAATTTAAAACCGTTACCCCTCGTGCTTTCACTACAGACCCTCATAAACAGCCCCACCTCCAACTTTCTTGTAGGCTGCCTTCAGGTACTCTCTTCTCCAGGACCAATTCTCTCAGCCTTTCTTCATAGGACAGGTGCTCCAGCCCTCTGATCATCTTCATGGCACACATCTGGACACACTGCAACTGGTCAATATCCTTCTGATGTTGAGGCCTCCACAGCCAGACACAGCACTCCAGGTAGGGTCTCACAAGAGCAGAGGAGAGGTGGAGAATGTCTTCCATTGACCTTCTGGCCATGCTGCTCTCGATACAGCCCAGGATACGGTTGGCTTTCTGGGTTGCCAGCGCACACGGCTCGCTCATGTTCAGCTTGTCATCCAACAGTACCCCAAGTCCTTCTCCTCAGGGCTGTTCCAAATCTATTCTCACCCAGCCTGTACTTGTATTTGGGATTGCCCCAACCCAGGTGAAGGATCTTGCACTTGGCCTTGTTGGAGTCCATGAGGTTGGCACAGGCAACGTCTCCAGCCTGTCCAGGTCCCTCTGGATGGCATCCCTTCCCTCCAGTGTGTCACCGCGCCACACAGCTTGGTGTCATCAGTAAACTTGCTGAGGTTGCACTCGATCCCACCATCTACATCACTAACAAAGGTGTTAAACAGTACCCGTCCCAGTATAGTATAACCACATTTACATCCTCCCATTACAAAAGTGCAGGACTTCTGTTGCTGAGTCATCCATGCTGGCATTGCTCCATCTTATCCAACCCACATGACTGACAGCAGTGAAGCTGATAATCTCTGAACCCTTGCTCTGTTTTTTCTTTTGATGCTTTCACACAAATTTTCATTTATGGTTCACCAGTCCCTTATGATTGAGTTGAACCTATTGTTTCCCAAACCATTTCATGCTTTTTAGATCTACAGAAATGTTAAAAAAAAAAAAAAAAATTAATAGTAGAAATGAGTGTGGCACTGCCTAGAACTTTCATTCTAAGTCAGGAGATTAAATGAACGCTGCAGAGATTTTCTTGGTGGGTAGCTTAATCTAAGTTAACTATGAGAATCAAAAATGTCCTCATAAATAAAGATGATTTCCTGAAAACAACATTATTTTGAACTATCTTTTTTGTATCATATCCCTTTTAAAAGTTTTATTATTTTGGTTTTAGAAACAGCGTTTAAGTGTTCCTGGGATAGTAATGGTAAAATAGTTAATGGCCCGTAGCATGTGTTACCATGATATCAGGATGTTTTAAAGGCTATTTTATCACAGTGCTTTCAAGTCCAATATATTTTTCTGAAGTTACCTTGCAATGATATAGCCTAAACAGAATGTTTGTAGCTCTTGAAAATGTTCAGAAAAGGATGCAATTTGTTTTAAGCCATAGATCTTCGTAACAGGCAAAATGATTGCAGCACATGTTGTGGAAAAGGTAATTCACTTTTGACTAGACATTCAAATGAGCAGAGACTGTAATTTTGATCTTAAGTACTAGAGGTGGGGAAATCTTTAGTTACTTGGTTTAGTGATTAAAATACAAAAGCAGAAAGGGCAAGAATTTAAATGATCAGCAGCAGCACTGAGGAAATTCAGTTTTCTCTCTCTTTGTGTTGTATGGTTGTATTGTATGCCCCAGCACCTCAGTGTCTTCCTTGAAGTGAGGGGCCCAAAACTGAACATTGAACCTTGAATCCTGTATTCAGTTTTGGTCCCTCATTACAGGAAAGACATTGAGGTCCTGGAGTGTGTCCAGAGAAGGGAATGGAGTTGGGGAAGGGTCTGGAGCAGAAGTTCTGTGAGGAGCTGCTGAAGGAACTGGGGTGTTCATCCTGGAGAAGAGGAGGCTCAGGGGAGACCTTACTGCTCTCTGAACAAAAGGAAGTTGAAACTACCTGAAAGGAGGCTGCAGAGAAATGAGGGTCGGTCTCTTCTCCCAGTGGTTTCAAGTTGTGCCAGGAGAGGTTTAGATTGCATATTAGAAAAAATTTCTTCACAGAAAGGGTTGTCAGGCATTGGAACAAGCTGTCCAGGGAGGCTGAGGAATCAGCATCCCTGGAGGGATTTAAGAGATATGTGGATGAGGTGCTTAAGCACGTGGTTTAGTGGTGGGCTTGGCAGTTGGATTAATGGTTGGACTTGATATTCTTAAACATTTTTCCAATCTAAATGTTTCTATGATTCTAAGTTTTAGGACCTCCATTTTATGAAATTCAGCTGAAGTCTTTCCTGAAATTAAGATTCCTTGTAGTGAGCCAAATTGCAATAATATTTTTTAACATCACCAAAACATGATGGTGATATCATTAGATTTCCTACACCACCACCACCCCCATCCCACCCCCCACACAAACACATTAAATGACATGCCATATACTTGGTGAGGTATTTAAAGGAAAAAAAAAATAATAGAGATTTTTTATGTTTCTAGTTTTCAGCGGTTCTGATTTTGAAATAAATTCATCATTTTCAATGTCAGAATTACTTGCAAAATTAAATTTGATTTTTCTGGTCAACAATTTTAAATGGTTTGAAGCAGGACTTTCAGGATTAGATGGCAATGCCTGGCTACTTTTTCATTATAGTGTGTAAAAATCTCTTGAATTCACTTTCATTTGCTGGAGTATCTATTTTCAGTCTTTGATTGTACCACCCTGATCCCATTATACAGAACTCCTCCTCCTTTTGAACATTCCTGTTTGTATATAACTACTAATCAGAATGCTTTCTTCTTTCTTTTGTTCCAAATAGCTTCTGTTGCTGACTGACTATTCTAGGCAGGCAATTACATGTCTACGATTCTTGATGAGGATACTTTAAACTTTGTAGTTTGACACTATTGTTTCCTTGCTGGAGACAGCTCTAGAAATTTTGTTCACTGCCTTACTATTTTTTTACTCTCTTTAACTAAAAAGATAACTTTTGCAGTTCATATAGACTGTGGTGTTAATGAGAAACCATGTTTTGCCTGGGAGATGGGGCTATGCTCAAACTTGTATGTGTGAAATATAAACCACCATACTCTGACCTTTCTTACATTTGCCAAATCAGAAGGGATCATTGAATGCTAGCAGAAGAAAACTTGGCTGGCAATCTATCCAGAGATCTAGGATGTAAGGTACTGTGTCTGACACCCGCCTGACAAATATGGTGGTCTTCTATGATGGGGTCACAATGTTGGTGGATAAAGGGCGGGCAACTGATGTCATCTACCTTGACTTGTGCAAAGCCTTCGACACCATGTCACATGATATCCTTGTCTTTAATTGGAGAGATATAGATTTGACAGATGGACCACTCAGTTGATAAAGAACTGGCTGGATGATCACAGTCAGAGAGTTGTGGTCAATGGCTCCATGGCTGGGTGGAGACCAATAACGAGCGGTGTTCCTCAGGGATTGGTATTGGAACCAGCACTGTTTAACAACTTTGTCAGTGACATGGACAGTGGGATTGAGTGCACCCTCAGCAAGTTTGACGATGACACCAAGCGTTGTGGTGTGGTTGACATGCTGGAGTGGAGGGATGACATCCAGAGGGATCTTGACAGGCTGGAGACGGGGCCCACTGTCAAAATCATGGAGTTCAACAAGGCCAAGTGCAAGGTCCTGCACCTGGGTTGAGGCAATCCCAAATACAAGTACAGACTGGGTGGAGAGTAGATAGAGAGCAGCCCTGAGGAGAAGGATTTGGGGGTAATGGTGGATGAAAAATTAGACACGAGCCGGCCGTGTGCGCTGGCAGCACAGAAAGCCAACAATATCCGTGGCTGTA
>NW_010266240.1:6186-11588 GCF_000690775.1 Eurypyga helias
GAGGTTTTGAGCAACCTGGTCTAGTGGAAGGTGTCCCTGCCCATGGCCAGGTGTTTGGAACCAGATGACCTCTAGGGTCCCTTCTAAGCCAAACCATTCTACGATTTTATATTACTGAGCTGTAAATGATCTTCCCCAGGGACCAGTAGTAAAATCTGTAGAGATCTTTAGGAGAAAATAGATTGGGGTTTTTTTTGTTTGGTTGGTTGTGGGTTTTTTGGGTTTTTGTTTTTTTTGTTTTTTTTTGTTAGCTATCAGAGATGCCATCTGATTGAGACCAGGAAGTTTTCATTTTTAATATAGCTCTTTTGATGACAATAGTTTTCAGAGGCATGGATAAAATCCTGAGAAATGCAAACAGCATACCTCAATGCTGAAGTCAGTAATGTTGGTACAGAGCATGTTTGCCAAGGAATTCCTTAAGCCTGACAAGTAACAGTAATAGAAGAATCAATAATTAACAACTAAGCTTCCTTTCAGAAATGTCTGAAAAATGATCTGGTAATTTAGAACAAAGGAAAATGACCAACAAGATGCAAAAAAAATATTTGCAATGTTGTTTTATTAGGTTATTCAACCATGTAATGGTCTCACCGATCTCCTTGGCTTTTATATTACTTAAAACCCACAGTGATAGAAGAAAAAATGGATCTCCCACAAAGCTTCTATGAAGTGGGGTAGGGTTTGGGGACTGCCTTTTGGAGACTTTTTTTCCTGCATGTATATGGTTTTGCATAACACAGGTGTCCACAAATAATTAGGTCTATATCTGTGTAAATAGTAAATCCACTGAATGACTATAACATTTGCAACAAATTTGCAACAAAGAATTAGAGAGTAATTCGACTGTAAGAATACTTGTGTTGTGGTTAGTCTCACTCCTTGCTTAAAGCAGAAGCAAGTTTGAAGTTAGATCAAACTTCAAATTTAGATTACATTTCCTAGGATCATGCATAGCTGTGGGTTTAGCATCTTCAGGTATGGAGATTGCATGTCATCTCTAGGAAACCTGTTTCACCATTGAAAGTTTTTTCCTAATATCTAATCAGATAACTTGTGTCCTCACATTTTTTTTAGACATGCACATTTACAATAAGTCTCCATCCACTCTGCAACCTGCCTTTAGATGGCTGAAAATGGCAATAAGATTGCCTCCTACTAATTATTTTCTAAACAATCTAGAAACCCATCACTCTTGGTCTATATTTATACGTCCTGTGCTACAGGCCCTTAAATATCGTGGTGGCCCTGCACTGGACTCACTCCAGTTTGTCTGTTTTGTGCTGAGCACTCCAGGCATGGTCTCACCTGTGATGAGTAGTAGAGGAATGTTATTCCTTGAGACAAAGCTGCAGCAGCCTATTTTGTGGCATCTGACTTCCTGCTACTCTACTTGGGTCCACTACAATTTTTAGTTAGCAAACTTATTAACTATCTAGGGAAAACACAATCTGCTCATAAATCTTGGAGAAACGTAACAATTGAAGTACTCAGAAACCTGCCTGAGTTTTCTACAAGAACTGTCATGAGGTGAAAGCAGATTCACATAATCATAGAATCATTTAGGTTGGAAAAGATCTCTAAGATCACCAAGTCCAACCGTAAATCTGAACTGAACACAGTATTCGAGGTGTGGCCTCACAAATGCTCAGTACAGAGGGACAATCCCTGTCCTGGTCCTGCTGTCCACACTGTTCCTGATGCAGGCCAGGATACCATGGGCCTTCTTGGCCACCTGGGCACATGCTTGCTCATATTCAGCTGAATGTCAACTAACACCCCCAGGTCCTTTTCCACGAGCAGCTTTCCAGCCACTCGTCCCCAAGCCTGTAGCGTTACTTGGGGTTATTGTGGCCCAGGGGAAGCACCCAGCACTTGGCCTTGTTGAACCTCATACAATTGGCCTCAGCTCATTTATCCAGCCTGTTCAGACCCCTCTGTAGAGCTGTCCTGCTCTCAGGCAGATCAACACTCCCACTCAGTGTCATCTGCGAACTTACAAGAGGGCGCACTCGATTCCGTTGTCCGGGTCATTGATAAAGACATTAAACAGAACTGGGTCCAGTACTGAGCCCAGGGGAACACCACTAGTGACCAGCTGCCAGCTGGATTTACCTTCACTCACCACCACTCTTTGGGCCTGGCCATCCAGCCAGTTTTTTACCCAGTGAAGTGTACACCCATACAAGCCATAAGCAGCCAGATTCTCCAGGAGAATGTTGTGGGAACAGTGCCAAAGGCTTTACTAATGTCCAGGTACACAACATCCACAGTCTTTCCTTCATCTGCTGAGCAGGTCACCTTGTCATAGGAGATCAGGTTGGTCAAGCAGGAGCTGCCTTTCCTGAACCCATGTTGACTGGGCCTGATTGCCTGGTTGTCCTGTACCTGCTGTGTGATGGTTCCCAAGATGATCTGCCCCATAACCTTCCCCAGCACTGAGGTCAGGCTGACAGGGCTGTAGTTCCCTAGATCCTCCTTCCGGCCCTTCTTCTATATGGGCATCACACTGACTAACTTCCAGTCAACCATTCCCTAGGGTTTTTAGGGGTGTATTGTGTCTGGATACAAGGCATGTAGTTTACATCACTAAATGTTAAATAATTTTGATTACTTTTCAGCAGATCTGATTGTTAAATCAATTTGAATCCATATGTTGGACTATAAGTCTCATTCTGTCTCTGGATTATTAATAACGGAACTCTGAGGCCTGACAGCTAGACCAAATGAGAAGACTAGGTTGATTTGTGTAATGATTAAAAAACATAACAGAAATTTACAATATTATATAGTAATTTTGCCAAAACACAGAGTTTACAATCATCCTAATATTTCCCATGATACCCTTGACCAGATTGTCTCAGTTTGTTTTATTCAGCATCACAGTTAGGCAAAGTCATTGTTCTTTTGTGTAATGAGTAAAAATTGAATCTATTTTTTGTTTTGCTTATTCCTATTATGTAACTTGTCACCAGTTACATATTTAAATTCACATTTTTGCAAAAAATTATAGGGAATTCTAATAATTTCCAGGTGTATTATTCTAGAGAGAGAGGTATTTTCCCTCAACACTTGTATTACTGTGATTGTTCTCAAATATCAATATGTGCTCTCCTGTGGTACAAGGTGCTTATAGCTGTCCCCATGACACTTTTAATTCTGAAATACAGGTTAGCAAGAAGCTTCCAGTTATGATGCTGATTTATTGAAAACTCTTCTGGATCCTGTGGTGCTGTGCAGAGAAGTGTACCACTACAAATAAAATTGTCTTCAGAACAGTGTGCATAGGTATGGAAAGCAAGGGATCTCATGATGTGCAATGATCTAAAGTCCTAATTTGCACATCAACTAGTAATTAGCATCAAACCATAATGTTGTTCTGACACAGCACAAAAAAATTCCCAAAGAAACTAATCACCAAGAGTACAATTTGCTTCTGTGTGGGATTAGGGTAAATGCAACTTCTGCTGCAGCATATCTATGATAAGGGCTTGAACTTGTGTTGTTACCTCATTGAATCTAATCCTGCCCCCGGAGCTCAACAAGAAGGAGCCAGAAAGACCACTTGGTGTGTTAATGATTACTTTGTCTTGTAAATAATCAGGGGCTTCCGGGGGTTTCAGGGGTTTCCGGGTTCTGTTTCTTTTTTTTCTTTTTTTTTTTTTCCTTTTTAAACTTTACTTGTGCATAAATAATAGATTATGGGGAAGAATAGATCTTTTTGAAATTTAAATGAACATCAAAAGGGTGAGAAGGGGACCAAATTGAATCATGACACTTACTCATGTGTGTTCAGGTTTGCTCAACCATAATTAAAAGATGCTAATTGGTTTGCATTAGTTTTGGATGTAAGGCAGAAACTGCACATCTTTTCCACATTATTTGTAACGTAGTGATGCAACTAATGTATGTATTTAATTCAGCTTTCTGCTGGATATAATCCAAGGCAATCTTGAAGAACAATTAGAGGAAGGACTTGTGTGAATAAACTAGATTGCTGTTAACATTTCTATTATTACTTTCTGAAAGGTTTGCAATTACTTCATCTCCTTCATTCAAGCTACCTCTGTAAAGGTCAGGAAACAAGTGGGTTTTGGGGGGCGGAAGGTTGTCTTTTGGGTTTTTTTGGGCAGGAATTTCATCTTAATGATAAATGGTCTTTGCTGATAGAAGAGGGAAAAAAAGAACTAATGGTTCAATTATGTATGAACAAATGCTACCAGGAAGAAAATCAGAACTTGTCCAATTTAAGTGCCATGCATTATCTGAATAAAACTTCAATGATTGCTTCAGTTAATGCTAAATTCCATGCCTAATTTTCTGAAACCTTCAGTGGGATATTTTGCCTACACTGTCCTTCATTCAACACCTCCTATTGCATTCTCTCTGACTCTGTAGATTTTTGGATTTGCTAGGCCAAGTTCTTTAAGTCCATTAAAACCATTCCAGAACTCTGTGGATTTGATCCTATTTGTCTTGTGCCATTTTTTTGTAAGTCAGGGTATCTTCACCATCATTTTTCTACTGGCTGCTATCCTTGCCAGTAAAATGAGGGAAATGCCAAGTAGATCTGGGACACTTGCCTTTAAGTACCACACTGAATTATGCTGCCCCTGTTCATTTTCTTAGAAAGTAGCAGCAGTGACTTTGACAGATTAGATGAGGAGCCAGACTGAGATTACTCTCTTAAACTCTTTTTTTTTTTTAACTGGGAGAGTGAGTGGGGAAAGGAATTTTCCTGATAATCTAGAAGGGCTTATGCTACTGTCCCCTCTTGATGGTATACAATGGAATCTGAAATGAAGGCAATTTCTCACACTCAAAATATTAGCATATACAGTCACAGTTCCTAAGGCCAAAGGGCCTGTCATAACAAACGTGTATTTAAAAGAAGGGTAGTTTTGGTGTTTGCAAAAGTGATTTGAGTTTGAATCGGCCAATTGATGGAGCTACTCTGTGAGGTTGTATAGCCCCTAGGAAGGTCTTTTTTAGCCTTGGCTTTTCAAGCACCTGAAGATTTTCCATGTTCTACTGTAAACACTGCGGATGTGACTTACCTACTATAGTAATAAAAATGTCTAATCTTAGCAAATTATTTAGTCTTCTTTTTAGCCAGTAAAACACTTCTATGAAGTGATCAGTCCCTTTTTAATTTATGTGAAGCACATTGCCTTTATAAATGGCTATTTCTCTTCATGGACTACAAAAGAGAAACTGGGTGACCGTCTTTGACTAGACTTTAAGCTAGGTAGAGTGGGTGCTCCTCTTTGTGATGTGGAAATCTAGCTAAAGTTTGTCTGTGACACTGAATGTTGTTTTAAAAGTTTATCTTTTTTTTAGTGTTAGCAGGACTCTATTTTGACAAGTGCCATGATGCTAAGGCACTGTAGCATTATAGATTG
>NW_010266240.1:11602-27102 GCF_000690775.1 Eurypyga helias
ATGTTATATAGGTTCTATAGATTATATCGCAGCTCAGGATAAACCTGCTAACAAATATTAAGTAGACTTTCCTTATATATAGGTGATCCTTAAACGTTGAAAAAAAGCTTTTCATATTAAATATAATGATAAATATAAATATACTTGATTTTAGGCTTTAAAATACCTTTCTGTTAAATAAAGTTTTAGGGTATAATATGTTTTGTGGAATTGTTGTTTTATTGAATTTCACATAAAGATAGAATATAAGAATTCTATTGTTTAGTAGTGTTAAAATATGGATTTTTTTTTTCCCAACTGTGAGTACTTTTAAAATACTATACACTAAAAATGTCATGTCTGCTGAAAGATGGTTCTAAGACAATAGGATTGCTACTTTTGGTCTTCCAAATAGCCATGAACTTAGAAAAAAACATTCCGAATTAGTTGTGTAAACCACATTATTTAATTAAATAACTTCCATTTATCTTTATTATTTTATTTAAGCATAAACGCATGACCTACTTACCCAAAGAACTTAAAACCCTACTATTACTACAGATCTTTGCAGTATCCCATAAATTTCTAGATTAAAAGAACACAAAGATTAAATATAGAATTAAAAATATGGATTATGTATCACTCCCAAGCCTTGTGTAACATTCAGAAGTTAGTGTGTTATGTCCAAAAATTTGCATGAACATACAGGCTTTAATACAGAGAAGTGGCCCCTCACAAATGAGAAAAAACATTAACCAAAATTTACCAGATAAGAACATGAGTTGGTTTGATATACTTGGTATCTGTTGATTTATGCTGATAGCCTGGCTTCTGAAGTAAAATATTAGTTCAAAATCCAGTGTTGTGAAGCTACATGCTACTATATTATAGTCATGTAAAACTAAATCCTATAAGAATATGCCTTTAGCACTCTTGCTTTACGATATTATTCCATCCACCTCATTCGCTAAGCAAGCCTAAGTGAGGTCAATACGAAGAGATCTTCCAAGCTCCAGTCCTGTATTTAGTGCAGGCAGTACACATTAATTCAGAAGATGCCACAGTACCTTTTTTTTGTTTGTTTTTGGTGATGTCATGAGAAACAGGAGAAATAAGAAACCAAAGTCTTTCCCACATCTTAAATTGCATACTTCTCTCTCCTTTGCAGCCTTCAGAAAATAAAATATGGATCCAATTTTTGATGTATAAATTTCAAGTCATACCCAGGAAGGGTAATGACCTTTCTGACATAATTTCTCTGTGGATAGAGAGGCCCACAACAACACTTACATTTAACTTCATTTAGTCGTTTAGACAGATGTGAGAGCTTATCTAACAGGATTAACCATCTGGTGAGACTGATAGAGGCAGCTGAGTCAGTTTGCTATATTCCTACAGCAGTAATACACTGTTGCAACTTGTTTTTTCTTTGTAAAAGACACAATTCTGATAGTTTTTACATCTGTGTATATTTTTTCAGGACTAGAATTATGGATTTATCATGAATGCACAGACCCTAATTTAGGATCATGCTCTGAGTTCTCACCAAGCTAAGCCTATCTTGTCAGTCATCTGTAAACAGATGTAGGGATTAACCATTTCATCTAATTAGAGCACTTGGTCAGGTTCTTAAATTAAGCTTTGCAGTTGTACCCATCTCTTCATGATAAAGTCTATGCTGTTGCAACTCTGTTAATGGCATCCAAGTTAGCCAGATTAAATCTATTCTGGATGTCTGCACACAGTGCAAACATGCATTAGCTAAGTGATTGCCCTAAATCATGGCAATCTCTTAGAGCTTTTTGTGGGCTATTCTGCTGCTGCACGCAATGTGAATTTTTCAAGACTCAGTCATTCGGTGTCTCTCTCTAGGTTGTTAGAGTAAGAGCAATAAAAAATAGAGGTTAACTTTGGATGTTTTAAATTATCCTTGGGAGAGTCTGGAGAGTTATATTTCTCTTGGCTAAAGTTGACCTTTGTGAACCTACTCTGCATAAAGTCTGGCAAAAAACTGAGTATCAATTTAAACTGTACTTCCACAAGACTAGCTGTGTTATTTAACATTCAGAAATGAGGCTGTGCTTGGAAGGAGTTTATTTCATCTTAAGACACTCAGTCTTTCCAAGAATACAGGTATCCTTCATGTCAAGTACATAGCTTTATTCTCCTCTAGTGGTTTGTACCAGTGTATGAACCTCAACTAGAATAAACACCCATTGTTCTTGTACATTTGGCAGTAAAATCTATTGTTTTTCTGTCCTTTTCTGCTACAAGCTTTTTGAAGAAGGACAGTTCACTTTTATCCCTGGACAGGAAAATGAATTTGTTAGGACAGGGTATTTATTAAAATAAAAAAAGTATTCTGTATCATTTAAGAGTTGGGGGGAAGCTACTTTGGACATATATAGTACATATGACTTTGCAGACTGTTCACTTCTAACCCTTTGCAATCAATTTGTTGCTTAAAGGAGTAAAGTGACTTTGTGACTCAGCTACATGAAGAAAAGACCTCCTCAGCTGCTCACTGCTGAGCATCTCTCTAAGATTTTCTATTTGAAATTCCTTTATAGCCTCTCCTGAACAAGGTTTTCATAAAATGATCCAGATTACGTAGTTCCTTAATTCCACCGCCCCAACCTAAATCACTTTGAATCATACTGGAGAGACATTTAACTGTACGTGCTGTTTGTGGGCAGTAACCTCTACTGATGGCAGCAATATATCAAGATGAGGATAGGCACCTCCCTACCCTTGCTGTGTTATAGGTAGGATAGCCCACAGCTTTAATTTATAATCAGTTAGATTTTTATGACTGTATAAAATAGATATTTATAAAGATATTTATTGTACTTATATATTTAGGAGCAATATTGGTACTATCATATTCTCCTGTTTTATTCATGCTGGTATGTCTAAAGTGGGTTAGAAAACATTAAATTATTCCTTTTTAAACTTACTTCAAAAAAATACTTGGTATTAAGACGGTGGTGTAAAGGTATGCTTTCGCAGTAATCGCGGGGGGAGAGTGTAATTTATGAATACTGGAAATCATTGTATAGTCAAAGAAAAAGTATCATTTTTCCTTAACTGAGAGACTCTGTGCTTGGCAAACAAGCAAGTATCCAGGGCAAACATCAGATGATCAATATAGATTCATTGACCTGAGTTGGCTGGTATAAACTATTAATTTGATGTCTTTTTCTGTCCATAACATGAGCAAATTAAATTAAAAGAAGTATTTATTCTTCATCTAAAATGGCAACTTCTAATTTCAAGTAATTAGTGCTTTCTTAACTTGGAAATATAGAAACAGTGTTTGACAACTTGAAACTTTATGAAGACAGAGATTTGGTCTCTGGATCCAGAAGATAATCTAAAGGACCTCTGAATTCTGGAAACTTCAGAGATATGGGAACTGTAGAAATTTCACAAATTAATTTTCATTTTCTCATTTGGAAGAATCTCCTGGACCACCTTTTGAATCTGGATAGGGCATCTTTTAGTTCAGGATGTTTTTGTCTATGCATCCTCCTTGATGTTGTTGAAATCATGTGTAATTGGCAGGTATAGACCAAACAAAATTATTCCTTTTCTTATTTCTAAAGTTAGTTTAAATCCATAATGGAAAAGGGTTTTTTGTGGAACTTAAATTGTGGAAAAATTACATGATTTACTGAGCCATCAGAGCAGACTGCGTCCTCAAAATAAAGCAAAAGGCCTTTGTACAGAAAGACTCAAGTAGCTGTTTAAATGAAAGCTTGTTATTAGTGGTAAGTTTTTCTTCTGTAAAATAAATGTAGTCTTTGAGGCAGTATATGACAGCCAATAAACTCAAAGGACTTCCTGAAAATTATGCAACTAAGATTTGCAGAACTCTTCTGAAATAGTGTATGTATCTAGTTTTAGGTTTTCAGTTTCATCCCAAAATTTAGGGTAGTCTATGTTCAAACTCAGGACAGAGAAATAAATTAAAAAAAAAAAAATCACTTAATATGTAAGTGATCACTGGAGCACCTCTCCTATGATGAAGGCTGCAAGAATTGGGCTTGTTCAGCCTGGAGAAGAGGAGGCTCCGAGGAGACCTCATTGCAGCTTTCCAGTATCTGAAGGGGGCCTACAAGGGTGCTGGGAGAGGACTTTTTACAAGAGCCTGTAGTGACAGGACAAGGGGTAATGGGTACAAATTGAAAACAGGGAAGTTTAGATTAGATATCAGGAAGAAATTCTTCACAGAGAGGGTGGTGAGGCACTGGAACAGGTTGCCCAGAGATGTTGTGGATGCCCCATCCCTGGATGTCTTCAAGGCCAGGCTGGATGTGGCTTTGAGCAACCTGGTCTAGTGGAAGGTGTCCCTGCCCATGGCAGTGGAGTTGGAACTAGATGATCTTTAAGGTCCCTTCCAACCCAAACCATTCTATGATTCTATGTAGGCATTGAACTGGAAAACACCAAGTTAATGTGCTGTATTTATAGCACATCTTAACAACACAAAATACTTAGAGGAATAAAATCAAACTTAGATGACAAAACAACCTGTTATTGAAAAGGAGTGGAGGCTAGCTGAAGGAATGTCTATAAATAGTTGGATTCTTTCACCTGTTCTACTTTAAAATTATGACTATGATATGACTATGTCGGTTCTCCAGTTCTTTTTTATTTACTCCTCTATTGATTTATTTAGTATCCCATCTCTATCCACTGCTTTTCTTTATCCATTAGCTTTTTCTATTTGGTGTACTGGGACTTGAAGATGATGAATGAAATAGCTAAGAAATAAGTATTGATTTAACATTGTGTTTGCTGGCTGTTTGGCATTCTCTGAAAATGTATTACATTATTCTGAGTTAATAATCAATTAGTAATAAGATTTTCATAATCCAGTAAGAGCTGCAATAAAGGACAATTTACTGAGCTGGATATTGTTGGCTATAATAGCACATGCAGCATTGCTTTTGGCCAGCATTAAATATTCCCTAGAATTCATCTTGTTGGTAGAGTAATGAAAATTGTATTGACTATACTTAGTAAATTTCACTGCATGAAATTCAGCAACTGTCCTTCCTAAAAATAAACCAGAAAAAAAACTTCTTTCCTCTTATTGGAAGCTGCAGTAAAATATGATGGTAGATGAGCTGGAAAATAGACCTTGGAAAGCTCTTGTGAAACTGGGGCAACTTATGCTTGCACAAGTAGGATAGAAAGTTATGCAGTCTAGTGAGGTGGAGTTTTATGGTGCCAAGACATGGAAGGAAAGGAAAATCAAGTTCTGTTAATTTTAAAGACTTTACTAGTAAATCCCTCTCTCATTCAAGATGACGTAGACATTCAGCTCTCAGGCAAACACTCTAACCCAACCAGGCTTTCAGTTACTTCTCTATTCCTTTTGAAATGTTCAGCATACAGAAGAGAATTCAAAATGTATTGGATAAAAACAGTAGTGGCTACAATCAAGATGCAACTAGACTGTAATTATTTGCTTTCTTCTGTAAAACTGTTTCTTATTTAGAAAAAATTGGTGTCTATTGGTCTACAAGTGTAATTTTATCATTCACTAAGCATCTACAGATTGTGATTTAATTAATAACAGATACTTTGAATGACCTCAGATTATAAATAACTTGTTATGATTCCTTATTGACATGCAGCTTTTCCCTAACTTAAAGTATTTTTATGTATCTTAAATTTTTACATGCTTATTACAGGAAATCCAGTCTTTGTGATACTCATACATTGTTAAGCATCCGCAGAATTGTATGCTGCCAATTTAAATTTTAATAAGACATCCTTATGCTTCTCTATACTGTTTTGTTAAATCGTAACTTTGGATGTTGTAACTAGAAATCTTTTTTTGCTCTTCTTTTTTTTTCTTTAAGAGAATTACTAGATCTGTATCTTGAACATTTGCTGTTCAGCCTCAGTGAGTTCTGTCATTATTCCAGTACTGAATGAGGTCTTGCAACTAAAGCATTCTGACACTTTGTTGTGCTGTCTTTCATCGCTATTTCATGTCTTCCTAGAACATGTTTCAAAAGTATTGCACTGCAGTATGCTTAATGGTTTTTTCCCCTAAAAAAACCACTTATGTTTTATTGCTGAGGTGACAGTTTGGTATATGGTCGATTAAATGTGTGAAAGCTGTTTATAACTTTACAGGGATTTATTAGGAGATGGAATACCAGTGAGGCATGTTTGATTTTCCTTATATAGAGCAAGATCTTTGTCAACCACATTATAGAAGTAGTTGATGCTTCAGCTTGGCTGGAAACAAACCAGCAACGTATTCTGTGTAGTTAAGGACCATGTTTTATTCCACCCACTAGTTATTCCTAGAGAAATCAGAATAGACTTATAGCTAAGGAAATTCTTCTGTTCCAGGTGATAGTTACTGAGGTCATCAACAGAAACTTTTTTTCTTTCCTCTAGTAATATATAGATTATGAAATTACCAACACTCTGGTGGTGTTTCCTGAGCTGAGGTCCTGAAATTACACTACGCTTGACCTTAGCCAAAATGCTGAGAAGTGATTTGACCGAGCCAGCGCTCCTCCACTATGTAGTGAAACATCACAAACTTATGCACATCTTCACTCGACATTCAGCCTGCTGTAGGTGCTGCTTGTGTTTTTCTAGATGGCTTAGAAAAGGATATACCTTCTGTGTTCTGTGAACAGAATTTTTCCTCCTCATCTTCTAGAAACCTTTTTGTTTCACAGAATTTAATCACCTCCCTGCACAAGTGTAGGTGCAGGCATTATGGATCGTTTTGGTGACTGGTTGGCAGCATGTATTCACAAGTATCATCGGAAGTGGAGAGAAGGTGGACTGCAGTATGGTGGTGGGAAATGCTGACAAAGGACTACATGTGAAGTTGGTCTTGTTGTCAAAGTAAATGTGCAGAGAACAGTGACCCTACAGCTCAGTTCTAAAAGGTTGAGCCCTGAACTGTCTAATAGTAGGATTATTAACACTGTAATGTTTTTAAACAGCTGCAAAGCTAACCTATTTGTTGTACCATTTAAGTATTGTTAAATTTATGTCAGGGGCATGAGGAATTTACTGAAATCTCATAACAACTGTTCTTGTTAGTAAATAAAATATTTCCAGATAAAGTGATTAAAAATACTTTCCAAAGAATTGGTGTAATTTTGGGTTTTAGTAATTACCTAACTTAAAAAAAAGTTGCTTAGAAATCCTAGTTCCATACATGGTGGTGTACCTGAATACACTTGTAATTGATGGGTGTTTAGCACAGTTGTCAGCTCAGTCTGTAGAGTCCCAGTGGGTGTCATAGTTTGTTTGCTGCTGGTGTTTTTGATGTTGGTGAATGCACATGTAAGTGCTGACCATTAACAGGATTATTAATGTAGCTGACATTATCCCAGGAGTATATGACCAGCCATTGTTTAAAGACATTGCAGAGGTTTATGAATCCTCTCCTTGTTCAAAATGAGCATTTTGCAACTTCTAGATGGCCACTACTACCTTTCTAAACTCATTTGTGTGCATATGTGTATGCCTTTGTGAGAAACGGAGATTGATCAGTTAAGGAAGAACTGCACAGAAGAAAGAGCAACGCATTCCTGCACTCACACACACACAAATTAGAAATGGCTGACGAAGCAAACTGCTACAATTTTAAGGAATGAAAGTGAAATGTTAGCCTGGAAACAAATGAAACAACTCTGTGCTTGCAAAATGTTTAATATGTGATTATCCCAACTGGCTTATTGATATCTGCTAAAACACAGCATCATAGACTAAGTTTGAAATAAAATATACTTTCTTAGGTCTTCTTACAATATGCATTAAGAATACAACAACTCAGTGGCTGTCCTGTCACATCTGTGATGTTAAGATTGAATTCAGAATCGGAGATAAAGTACAGAAAGGGGGCAGAATGCATGGGAAGGCCATTTTACTAACAGTGGTGCTTGGAGGAAGATGTTTCACCTTGACTTCCCCGGTCCCTGGATATCAGATTTTTAGTGTTATATTGTTGTCATCTGGCTGTGTTTCTGTTTCTGTGTGGCCTCTGGCAAAACAATTTACAATGTAAGTACAAGAGCACCTGAATTAAAATCTTTTGACACAACCCAGCAAGGGACAAGTAAATGAATACAGGGATGTAACTGAAACTCAAAGGACAATTTTTTCTTTTTAAATAAGAGTCAGACTTAATTTCCTGGGTTTTGTTGACCTTCCTCATGAAGAACAATGTTTAGGATTTGGGAATTTATCAGTAGAATTCAAGTATAGGAGCGCCTGGCCACTCCCAGTGATGAGCTCTTTGAGGTAGTTTACCACCACTGAAATCAAGAACAAAGTATAACATTACAGCTGATACAAGTCTTGCAAAAAATTGCTTTAGGTTTTGGTACCAGTTCTCTCTTCCCAGATTAAGTAGCTGATCGACCCTTCCTTTTTCTCTTGCTGCTCTTTCCTTCTTTTCTGATTTGACACAACGGGTGGCTGGGGCCTTTGGTTATGTTAGCCTATTTCAGAAAATTAATTTGCCTTAACATCCTTTGAATTTGCTTAAGATAAAGAACTAATTAATCTGAACATGGCAGGCAAGTATAATGCTAAGGAAAATGCTATATTTACGTTGAGTATTGACTTTCTTGTCTCTTATTGCAATGTATTTCTAATTCACGTTTTAAAAAATGAGGATTAATGTGTTGGATCATTAGCCTATCTGTAAGCAAATATTTCAATTGTTTCATGATGATTTACAGTTGGAATTTGTATGGGATTTACAGTAGGTGAAATTCAATAGAACTAATTGATATTTTTTCTCATAAAATGAACTCTCCTGTGTTCAAAAATGTTAAATACTATAACTGCAATCCTTTTGACACCAGGCTGTGTGTTTAACTTGATAGTAAATAAAATCAGCATAATGTGTTTAAAAACACAAACAATATGTTTTCTAAGGAAAGTTGACTAAATTGGAATGATAGATGCTTTGTCTTTCCAGACACCTAACTCCTAGGTTTCTGAAGAATTGCAAAGAATAATTAAAAGGATATAATCTGTTTATGGAACTGAAATTTCAGAAATTATTTTTTGTAGCAGTCTTTAGTCCAGCTCTGTTTCCTTAACTAAAATCTATTGGATAAGACACTGGGAGCTTTCAGTGTTTCATATTCAACACACCATTGTAGCTGATACTCAGCAGAGCATATCTGTGAACAAAATTAAGACTGGGTATAATTCTTTTACTAGATGAGAAAACACTTCAACATATGCACATATTCTTTACTAATGCTACAGCTTTTATCCATAGTTTAAAGTGCTGGCAAACTGAAAAAATATTGTTAAGCATCTGGCTTGAAAGAGCCTGAATGCAAACTCTCTCTCTGTGCAATGACAGAGCTTTGAAGGTTTAAGAATCTGTACCTTTCTGAATTTCTTATCTGATTTTTAGCTTCATAAGTGGAACATACAAACATATTCTGCCCAGTGGGATGTTTGTAATCCCATTTCAAATAATCAGGAAAAAATGTAAGCTGCCTATTTTGAATGACTTGTTGATAAGCATTTCAACAGGATGATTCAACAAATACACTGCTCTGGATTATCTGTGGTAGATTTCCCTTTCAAAGAAACATTTTGCTTATGAGAAGTTTTTCTGTGCTGCTATGCCATTGAAATTGTTTAAACATGTTTTTGTCTGACAATGTACTCCTGCAAATGCCATTACATCCACCATGTAAGAAATTATTACTTTTTTCGGTTTTCTCTGCCTAACTTAAAATGTGTTCAAAGCTGCATACAGTTATAATACAATAGAAAAAAGAATTACTTTAGGACAAATGGTCTTTTCTGTACTATTTTTACAGTCAACACTGCACCATTTCCCTATGTTCTTTAGTTTATTGAATGGCTAATAAAACTGTTCTTTATGTTTGAGAGAAGCAGGAAAAAAAGGACATACTTGATCTTTGCCAATACCTCTCTCTTTTACAAAAACTCTTCAGAGACTCAAGACATATTATTATCTAAAATTGCCTTTTCTTTATGACTCATTCAATAACATATTTCCATATTTATGCAAAATGCATGAAATTCAGAATAGTGATGGTTGCAGCCTTATAACTGAGTCCAATAACCAGCATTTAGAACTATATCTTGTGTGTTGGTAAAACTGTTTCATTGAGTATTGATGTAAAATTCAAAATATCGTAGAAAATCATTCATTTCTTTGAGGGGGGGGAAAAAAGACTTTTTTTGTCAGTTCAATTTGTTAGGGACATAATTATTACAACTGCTCATCTCCTGAAATTGACTTATCTAAATAGCTGCAAGTGCAAACCTAATCCATAAAACCTAAATTTTATCAGGAAGAAAACTGAAAGATTAAGTGCCTTCTGAATTGGCACACTGAGATTTTTGATTTACTTCTTTGCCTTTTGGAAAGAGCAGGACACTTGGCTGTGATAGAGGTGTCTGGGCAAGTGCCCACTGCTCCAGAATTACTGTTCCAGCTGAGTAGCTGTGCCATGCACTTGTCTGGAAGGCCATGGGGAAGGAGTTGGCAGTTGGAATAAACTTTTCAGAGTCTTATCAAGAAGACTTTGATGTAAGAGAAAGAAGGAAGAACAGACTAGATTTTAAAGGAGATGGCAATAGAAGAATGTCATTAATCTAAGATGACAGAGAAGGAGAGCTGTTTGGGGCAAGCTAAAAAATACTCTGAATAGATGATATTTTTTTCTCGCTGTTTGAGAAGACATGTTTTTCCAGAAGTACATGAATTTCTGGAAAGGACCTGGAAGGTCTAGAATGAATTATCCAAGTTTCCTAAGTAATTCAGAATAAATCATGTCTATTTGTCCATATCCTTTGCCTATCCTGTCATGCTACTATTGTAAGAATTCTTTGTTAACAGCTCATAAATCTTGTATCAGAAGGGAGAAAACCACACTGAATCCTGTGTTATCTCAGTGTTTTGATTATGGAGTCTTATCTTTACCAAGCACTGGGGTTTTTTTAAAGATGTATCTTATGTGTATGATAATATAGTAATGTTATTTACTACTTAAAATGTGTGATTTGAAAATATGCCCCAACATAATTGTCTATAAATTGTTTTAAATATATTCCAATACTATGACTTACTATGTAAAAATATTATACACATTAAAAGTAAAAAAGCCCAACTAATCAGGATTGTTGCTTTGCAAATTCAATTTTTACCCTTATTTAAAAGAAACAACAACAACAACGCAGGATTCTTAAGCCTCTAAGTGCCAATATAGACATTTCTATTCAATTTTAAATCTACTTTAAAAATATTTTTGAGTAATTTATGACCTTGCAGTTGAAGCAGTCATACTTAACTGGCTTACATACAACAGAACATAAGCAGCAAATCCAATGACATCAGTCATTATTACCAGTTAGTGTCCTAGTTATAATACATAAATAAATAGTTTCATTTGTAATAAAAAGAATTTGCAGGAAAGAGATACCACATTTCTTTTAGCAGTTATATATTCATTAGCAAGTCAAGGTTTTTCAGCTTCACTGAATAAGGGTAAGAAAGTGGCCAACGAAAATATGGCAAATTGGGTGAAATATCCACCAGTAATACAATGGTAAAAAGTACACTAAGGTCAATACAATATCTATAATGAGGTAGGTCTTGTTTCTTTTGTCTTTTTTAAGGATTTCTACAGTCATGATTTTTTCTTCCTTTTGGCTATCTTTTTTTTTTTTTTCATGACAAACCTACAAGGATGAAATGAAACCAAGTAAAATTCCCTTCTCTTACTCTCCTGATATTGAGGGCAAAGACTTTCTCCAAACACTACACAATACAGTTTTTGGAAGAAGAAAGAGTGCTGTATTCTATAGAAGTAAGAATCCACAGGAGGCTGCAATCAAAAGACAGTATGAACTTGATCAGAAACCAAGAAAAAATGACTGTGATTCAGTGGTGATTTTTTTTTTTTCTTTTTTGGTTGGAAGAATTAAAGAGTAAGTCACACTGTTAACACTAAGAGCAGCAGTGCCCTTCCTGAATAAGTATCTTGGATAAAAGGGTATTCAGTACTCCATTTCCAGCAAAGCAGAGGTAGATAGCAAATGAAACAGAGAAAATCTTACTCTACTTGGTGTTTAAGTGTGCTGATAAATGCATCTTGCAAAGCTCGGTGCTTTTATTTCCCTTTATGCCAGAAGAAGTAAGAATTTGATCTTTGATTCAGTTGCTGCCATCAGCAGTTTGTGTGGTTTTGGTACCTTGAGAAGTGCCATGTAGGGCATGAAAATCCGAGAGATAGGGCAGTCAACACCAAGGCCAAAAGCTGGAAGTATGACGCCAACTGTCCCTTAAGTAGACTAAATGACTAATATTAATCTGATTTAAATTACAGTATGCTTATGCCTTCTGATTTTTTTTGGCTGTCATACATGTAATAAACTATTAAATTCATAACTTAGAAAAATTAGGCTAAATAGTAGGCTGTTCACAACAGTGAAATGTATAGCAAGAGCACAGAATAGTACAAGTTTAGGGAAATAATAGAACTAAGGAAAATCTTGAGCTTTCTAGCTGGCAAAATTAAATTTCTTCATCCTGAGTTGGACCACACATGAGCATCCTTTTCCAAGGTGACCTGGTTGTGCATCTTAGTAATAAACTCCTGAAAGTAGACATCAGATTGATTTCATAATTTAATTTTCTTTTGGATGTTTTCACAGGTGTTTGTTAGTTTCCAACTTCAGTTTGCTTTGCCTTGAACAAGAAACTTGTAGAAATGATACAGACACTCCTTTCCTATACCTACCTCAAATGATGCTGAAAATTATCCCTAGCCTAAACCAAAACTCTGGGACAGGTATAAAACTTAAACATACGATTTCAAATGAAGGAGAGCATAATTTGGTGAAGCAGCGTGATCCTGTGGCTAAAGAGGCTAAAGAAGACAAAGTGCTTCTATGGAATAATCTTGTTTTCTATTTGCTGAGCTTCTCTGTACGCACTGAATGTCTTAAGACTACACTTGAGAAACATTTTCCTTTTTGTTTTCTCTTAGGGGTTCTGACTTGCTGACATCAGAAATGGTACATCATGCCCTTCTGCTAGAGGAACATATCTTACTACATATTACTGGGAAGTGAAAGGTAGGGTCTAGAATTCTTGGAGCTGGAGAAAGAAATTTATGACAAGTTTTTGTGCAAATGTTACTGGAAGACTATCCTAACAACACTCAGGTCCCATGTTTGTGAATGGAAGTGGTTGTAAATCATAATAAAGTTCTGTATCATCCTGCTGCTTTATGTGTATTGCAGAAATAATGCTGAATTTCATGGCATATCAAATGCTTTGCCTCTATCAAAGTTAAGGTCTATTTGCTTGAGTGTTCTGGAAAAAAATGCAACTCATTTTAAGTTATGAAAATTTTTTATTTGATGTCAATATATATCTACATGTTAAATCTTAGCCGTGATCACCATTCTTTCTGCTTGTCTAAGCTGATGTTTTCACGACTGATGGAAACTAAATCATAAAATAAAACAAATTTTATGATGTTCTATGTATTGTTCATACTTCAGGGTATGACAGATGACAGTTCTGAAATCTGTATATGCCTGTCTAATCTCTTTCAGAAAGTGCCAGATAACTTTACTTTCGACAAAACTAATATCAAACCTGGTTAATGTTTGCTTATTTTTTCTAACTTGGTATGGATATCATCCATCTGCATACAGGTGCTGTTGATTTATCTGTCTGACTCTGACTGTTCTTGAATGTAATTAAAAATGCCCTCATTAATGTAAGTGCAACGGGCAGTGTCTGTGGAAACGAGCTTTTCAAAATGCTCAGGTCTTTTATTGAAATAGATATATACATATATAAATAGAAACATCAGATTTATATGTGATAGTTTCTTAAGTTACCTCAATATCATGACATAATACAAGGAATCAAATTTTGCATTAACAAAAATGTAGGAAGAAAATGACAAAACACTTCTTATTTTTTTTGCCATGGGCAAAGTGGTGTCAATAATAAGCTGCTTAGTGCAGGGGAGAAAAAATAACAACAGGATTATTGCTAAGCATTAATCATGTTTATGAATCATGTTGGACAAAAAGGTTCCTATACTGAATTTTACAGAACCTAAATTTTAAGCATGTTATGAAGTTCAGAAGTATGCCTAGTCTGGAAATACTCTTCTTAGAGGACTCCTCTTTTTTTCACTTTCTGATGTAACAGCTCACCAGAGCAGAACATCAGGTGATTAGAATACATTAATATGACTCTTCAAGCACTTACTTTTGCTAAATAGTGAAATTAATGTAGACCAAAATAATGGAACAATCTGTAAACAGTATTACAGTGTTTTGGATAGTCAGGTTTGTACATCTTAGGTATGTCATTATGAATGACATTTCATTGTGAGCTGATAAATATGGCTTGACATCATCTTGACTTTAGCAAGAACTTAAAAATGAAGTCACATGCGAGAATTGTTAACTGAAATATTATTTATTATCATCCCTTTAGAAAAATGTGTGTGTGTAATGCAAGTACTGACTAGCAGAAATGAAGTTTTGCAGCTGGTACTTATCCCATACCTCCAACTAGCTCTCCCTTTCTTGGAAAGGGAGGAAAGAGAGTGAGAATCTCTGTAAACTGCAATTTCTCTCTCTCTTTTATTTTTCGTTTTTTTTTTTTTCTTTTTAAGGATTTACATAGACTATGGGAAAAAAGAGATTTCAAAATGATCTTTTTTTTTGTTGTGATGTATAGGTCTGCCTTTCTGATGATGCTTTTGTATAAAGGGAAGATCAGCCTATATTTTTAACATGTCAATGCACTTCAGATGTGAGGATTTCATCCAAGATTATTCATTAATATTTTAGGAGACTAAAGCTGGAACTCACTTTTCTTCCTTCATCTAAGTTGGTCTTGGGCATGTGTAAGAATGGGGACAGTTTGGTCTGGATTTGGGGGGAGTTGTTCTAAGCAGCAGTAGTTGTATGGATGCAGTTTTTGCATACACAGTCTGAGGATTTTTGTGTCTTTACACATGAACTGCATTCCACGATTTCTTTAGAAAACATATTTCAGGACTTACCTGTCTCCACTATTACTGCTTCCTCATATTGGTGTAAAAACAAACTTCCCTAAAAGATATGGGAGAAAACATTACCATAGTTTTATAATTATAACTTTAACACAAGTGCAAGGTGCTGCACCTGGGTTGGGGCAATCCCAGCACAAGTTCAGGTTTGGTGGAGGGTGGATCGAGAGCAGCCCAGAGGAGAAGGACTTGGCAGTGCTGGTGGATGAAAAGCTGGACATGAGCCAGCAGTGTGCACTGGCAGCCCAGAAAGCCAACCGTATCCTGGGCTGTATCCAGAGCAGCGTGGCCAGCAGGGTGAGGGAGGGGATTCTACCCCTGTACTCTGCTCTGGAGAGACCCCACCTGGAGTGCTGCATCCAGCTGTGGAGCCCTCAACAGCAGAAGGTCATGGAACAGACACAGACTGGTTGGAGCAAGTCC
>NW_010266241.1:0-200 GCF_000690775.1 Eurypyga helias
CTGTCTAAAGAGCTTAAAGAACTCTTGAGAGGAGGTGCTCCGCTCTCCACCTCCATGGGCCAGTGACTCAGCTATCAGGAACAAGCGTTCCTCTCCTCCAAGAAGGGAATACAACAGATATCACTCACGGGGTACCCTGTGGTTCTGCCTGAGAGACCACGGAGAGGACATAAGGAGGTGGGATGGAACACCTACCTCTC
>NW_010266241.1:405-745 GCF_000690775.1 Eurypyga helias
TGCTGGGCTGTGTGGGTTCGATGGCCTGGCACATCAGAGCTGCAGGAGTATAAAGCTGTAGTAGACATGGGTGCACAGTGTTCCCTCATGCCATCAAGTTATAAAGGGGTACAACCCATTAGTATTTCTGGTGTGACCGGGGGATCTCAACAACCAACTGTGTTGGAGGCTGAGATAAGCCTGACTGGGAAGGAGTGGCAAAAGCACCCCATTGTGACTGGCTCAGATGCCCCGTGCAGCCTTGGCATAGACTGTCTCAAGAGAGTGTATTTTAAGGACCCAAAAGGGTACTTAGGGTCCTTAAAAAAGGACCCTAAAAGGGTGGGCTTTTGGGATAGCT
>NW_010266242.1:0-3098 GCF_000690775.1 Eurypyga helias
GTGAAACGCTACTGATGCTGGGAACACGTTTGCGTTCGTTAAAATCTTAACGAGGGAAGGTGCTTTGCGAGCTGGAACCGTCTCCACGCAGGATTTCGGTGGGACGTCACACGCGGCGAAGACCAGGCCGCAGTTGCGGGGCGCGAGGGAGGCCCCTCGGTTCCATCCGCACCACCGTAGCGCTGCTCTCTGACTGCGGCTCCCAGGTGGGAAGGGTACGCAATGGCCCAAACGGCGCTGCGGCCTGGGGAGCTGAAGCAACGGCGCTGCAGCTCAGGAACACAGCAGCCTTGGGGGAAAAAAAAAAAAGGAAAAAAAATCCCTTATAGATAGATTTCTAGAAAATGAACCAATGTGGCCGTTTCTCTGGTGAATTTTCCGAGAATTCTTCTGTTCCCCTAGGCAAAATTAACACCTGAATGTAAGTTTTTCCCAGCTCCGGCGTAGGGATTTGTCACGGTCAAAGACGGAGGCTTTAAAATGTGATTTGTTATTGGGTAATAGCTATTCGATTTATGCCCTGAAGGTAAACCTTTGGGATGTCGTCAGCGCTCTGTTCCTGTTCCGCCAAGCTTTTGGGAGTTGCAAATGGCGCTGGGTTGATCTCTCTGTTTCGGTGACCCTGCGGTAGGTCGGGCTCGGTTGGTGCTTTTTTAGAACGTTTCAAAACGTAGCGTGTGCATTCCGTGTGCCCGTGTGGGTAACGTCTCAGACGGGTGGTGATGGGATGATGGCTTCCTCGCTGCTTCTACGTAAGGAACGTTCAGGTGCTTCATACCTGAGGGGAAACGCTCCCGCAGAGCTCAGCCCCGGGAGTGCGTAGTGCCGGCGGCTGGCCTGCTCTGACGGGAAGGTGCTTTGTGGAAAGCAGACGCAGCGCAGCTCTTAGCTACAAACTGTTGTACGGGCCAAGCTGCAAGCAGAGGAAACACGTCCCATCCATGGAAAGCTTGCTTGTATTTATTTCTCCATTTGTGCGTTTAAAAATGGTCAGCAGGCAAATTTTCCCTCACTTTTCTCTGTGGTGAGCCTTTGAAGAAAATCACTTCAGAAAAATCCCTGAAGTCCTACCATGTGTTTTGGGTTTTTTTTTTGTCTTTTTGGTCAGGTACTGTGTTCCATACAGCAGTGTTTTCCATTCTTGACGCTATAGGAAAGCCTTGTTTGCTTGGAACTTTCGTTTTTCCACCTTTTTTTTATTTGGCCATGTTGCTGAAATGGCGTATGTTTGAAACTAAGTAAAAGTGCAAAGTGGCACAATCGCTCACTTCTGTTGTTCATTTTTTTTTTTTTCCCTGCTGTCCTGGTTTGGGTTGTTTGCCTTTCTTAATGGTTTTTCATGTACTTCCTTTGACTTTTTCACCTTATGAGCCTTCAGACATGGGTTTGCTGGCAAGGCGTCTGGGTCTGCCAGTACCCTGCGGTTATGTTTTCTACAGGATAACAAGTACAGTGCTGAAGTGTGAATCTGAGCGTGCAGGAATGGCAGAAGAAGGTACGATGCCCAGAGATAAGGTGGTTGTCCAGAGCAGCCTCCCTGGGTGAGGTCAGACAGCTTTCTTCGCTGCGTCCCACCTTTGGCAGCGGACAGCGGTGTTTGAGGAAGAACGTGAGGGTATGTGTGCAATGGAACTCCCTTGGGGCGTCTGCTGACTGTGGCCAGTTATGGGGCCAACAAGTTGCTGTACGAGCATCTAGATCCTCATATTTTAATATGCAGAGTCATGCTGCTATTGCAGCATTCCTTATGCCACTGGATACAACCTTAGTGCTTGATTGTGTCGTTGTTTTCAGTGTGTTACATCAGCTGTATTCCCTACCTCCAAGAAACCGTAAGGAGGTGAAAACTCTACTGCAAGGTTGCTGGGATGATGGAGGTGGCATAATATCTGGAACTGGGGATTTGTACCACAGTAAGACTATTTTTAGCAGCGTGCTCATTGATGAAGTCGGCACTTCTGGTGGCTGAGTTGTGCCTTCAGGGGGAGTGTGGCCGTCTGCCTTTCACGCTGCTGCTACTCGGTCTCCCCGCAGGCTTGCGAAAACAGCACCTATGTTGGCTTCAGTGTGTGGGTTTCCATCTTTTCCTTGTAAATGATACACCTCCCGGGGTTAGAAAAGCGAACCAAGCCCTCGGTAGCCTGAAGTGGCCCTGTGGTTCTGCAGCTGAGGGCTGATCGTGTGGCAGATCCCGTGGAGGGGGAGCGTAGGGGCTGCAGTGGCGGGCGATGTTTTGCAGTGGCAGCGGTGACCAGGGCCGTCAAGCAGCATCAGAGCTCGTGTGTGTGCGCTTCCCCAGCAAGGTTATTCCTGTTTGTGTCCGGTTCCTCACCAGAGGCTAAATAGTAGATGTAAGTAGAGTTTGTAAAAGACAGGATTGGCTTACCAGCAGCACCATCTCCTTCTCGCAGCAGTATTTTTGAGTTTTACTGGCACTGCATTTGGCCCCCTGTTTTGGTTCAGCTGTATCATCACACTGTGCTCGTTCATCCAGGAGCTGAAACTCCTTGGGAAGAGGTGGCTGTGCCTTTGAACTACCCTGTTACAGCACGTGTGTGCGTGCACATGTGGGGATGGGTATCTGGTAAATGAGATTTGTGTGGCTTTGGCTAGTGTGTGCTGTAGTTGGTGTGGCTCTTCTCAAGTGGTTTACAAACAGAAAGAAACAAATACAGGTATTTCTGCTTTTCTTCCATGGGTAGCAGTAAAATACCATATGGTGGTTATCTAAGCTACTTTAAAAGTCTATGAACAATTTGTCTTTTAGAGGAAGGGAGCTGTTTTGTCTGAAACTGTTAAACGCAGTGCTGGAGAAGCAGCATGCAGTGCTTGGTTCTCCTGGTATGTGTGTTTTGTGTGGATAGCCGTTCCTCACATGTTTGTGTTATGATGTATTTTGCAGGTGACAGTGCTTAAGTGCTAGATGGGTATGTGTTTTGGGTAGTTGCTGTGACTCATTTTTGTGGTCAGTGGCTCTGATGTTCTGAGGAAATACGTTTGAGCAGCCTTAGATACAGAAAACCTTTATGTGGGAGCCCAGAGACTAAATTAATACTGGCATTGATATCAAAGCAAATGCTCCTATCTCGTTTCTGCTG
>NW_010266242.1:3129-30087 GCF_000690775.1 Eurypyga helias
GCAAGTGGTCATATGGATATTACCCTTCACTTCTGTGACCTAGTCCTGACCTGTGCCTCAGTAATACTGGTTGATAGCCACACTTCAGACCTGAAGCAGGAATTTTGCCGTTCCCTGTTCTCCTGCAAAAGCTCATTTGCTGTGAGTTATGAAACTTGTTTCCATATTTCCCCATGCTGTGAAGCAGCGAAGAGCTGCAAATCTCGTGTGTAAGCTGTATACCTTGATGCTTTTTATTTTTTTCTTCCTGCGTCGCTGGAGAAGTCTGCTGTTCCTCGGGCTGTCTCTTCAGTTATCTCAGCTACCTTCGCTCCCAGCGACACCCTGTTCCTGGCACAGGTCCCTGCAAGGTGTGTTTTGGATACCCTTCTGGCTGCCCAACCTGTGCATCCCACAAGCTACATCTTTTGTCTGAATATATTACAGTTCGGTGTAATTTCAGTGCCACAGTGTCTTTGGTTGCTGTTTTTAAATTAAACCAGTTACTTGCTACTGCTCTTCAAGGAGGAAAGGTGCTGCTTGAATAGATTTTTCATCAGTCACGTAGCTTTTTCACCAATTCCACCTTCCTACTGGGTAGCTGCCACTGTTTCACTTGCTCTTCATAGTTGTTCTTGAGCAAAGCTCACAAAGGAGCTGTGAAACAGTTTCCAGTCACTTGCCTGTGCTTTCTTCTGTAGTAAGCGCAGGTTGCATCACAGCTCCTCATTTTGTGTAAAATGTGTAAAAACAGCTTGCTCTGTGTGGGAATTTTTAGTGGGGTTGGTTTTTTTTTTTTGGTTACAGTGCTCTTGAAGAGGATACACAGCAATATTTTGCTCAGATCTTTCAAAAATAGGATTGTGTAGTTACTTCCACACGTGTGTCTCTCCTTATGAATGGGAACTCAGTGGCTGTGTCTAGATTCTGATTTCTCTCATGCACTGTCACTCATTTTGGCAGTTTAGGGCTAAGTGAGCGCCCCTCAATTGCTCCCAAGTTACCCGTTTTGGGACCTTAGGTGTTCAGTCTCTGCATTGTCTTCCCAATTTGTTCAACCACTGTAACTCTCTTTACTTGGGCTTGTGTTCTCCCCCCCTCTTTCTCAGAGGTGTGTGATTCGTTCAGCAAAGGTATCAAGACTCCCTGCAGTGTGGGGAGTTAGTAGTTTTATTCATGTGGGGTTTTTTTTAATCTAGGGAGGGTTATTTTAAGGCCTCGCTGGTTTGTGAGGCCATAGTGTTGGCGTGTGTTTGACAGCTCTGTTCCTCAGTGTTACTGTTAAAGCCTATCTTCTTTCACCGTGTTGATCACTGTTTTTTGTGTTAAACAGGCATGGTTACCCTCCCAAGCATCTTTTGAGACTCCTGGCATCCTCCTGCAGGCCTGTCTGTATGATCTACAGTTTCCTTCCTTGGATCCAATTTTCCCATGAGTTTCTGGCTCTTCTGTAATAGAGCACAGCATTTTTCTGCTGCATCTGCTCTGTGCTGTCACCCTACAGTCTCGTAGTCTCTGAGCATTTCTCAAGTCCCCGTGTTTCTCACGGGGAGCTCTGCTTGAGCATGCTTGCCGTTTGCCCTCCGGTTACAACCGAGCGTAACGTTGGTGCCTTGAGCTCCCTTCTTCATTGTGGTGCCATACTTCTGACATCATGCGTGCGCCCGGGTTCAGTTGTTCCGTTTTGATGGCTTATGCCTGAAATAATAATTAATGTGATGTTATTAATTGCTCCTGCTTTGTAATTCCTATAAAGTCTTTTTCTACTTAGGAGAGCTGTATGAATTGCAGACCTCTGCTTGTTTCAGTACACAGAAACTTCCCAACACATGGGTGGTTCTGGGCAACTTCTGGGACCAAGAGAACTTTCTGGTCACTACTGGAGTGAAGATGCCTCTGTGGAAACCAGGGTCTCCTCTCTGCCATCACAATCTTTTCTCTCCTTTCTTCTCAACGGGCTGCTACCGGTTCCTTTGGGCGTAGCAGTGAGTATAACCATGGACTGATTTGTTGGCCAGAGTGATGCTGCGCTCTAGGATGTCCAGCCACACTGAACTTCTAACAGCAGACCGAGTCCTAGGTTCCCATGTCTGCTTTTCCCTCTAGATACCCTTTCTTCCTCCGGTATCCCCATGTCTATTTCCAGCTTGTTTTTATTTACAGAGAGGATGAATTGAACTTGTTTTCATTTACATTTTCATTTTCTTGTTTTTACTTTACATTTTATTTACTTTTCATTTATACAGAGGATGAATTTCCAAGCTGATTTTTTGAGGATGACTTGCTCATCTAACGGCACCGGCCTTGCTGAGCCAGGCACCTAGTTCTCCGCAGTCACGGGTCATCACAGCAACTCTGCAGGTCTTCTCCAGGATCGCAGAATCATAGGATGTTTTGGGTTGGAAGGGACCTTAAAGATGCAATATATATCTTTCACATTTTGTGAAAACAACGTTGCGGTGTTTTCATTAGTACTAATGATGGTGGCATCATTTCCTCTCCCAAATCTGCTGCTGTGGTACGTGCAAGAGGCCCAGTATGCACAAGCAGTGTATACAAGTCCTGCCTGCTCAGCCCCATTGCCTTTGAAAGGCTCCATGATGTCCTCTTAGGAGGCTACAGCTAAGTTACTTTATCTTTCCTCCCAGGCCTGAAGGGCAAGTCAGATTCTTTTAGTAACCATACCAGGATTTGAAATCGGTGAATGGGCTTCTACAACAATTTCCCTAAGTTTTGGAAACTCAGTGGGTAGCTGCACTGCGTCGTGTTGCTGGTGTTGCAGTAGTGGACAGCTTCTGACACTGGGGGTGGGGGTAAGCAAGGGAGATTCACTGAGGCTGTAATGGGAGAGCACTGTGTTAATGTAGCTGTGACTGCATCAGTACCACAAGAAGATTAAAAGAAGGTACTTCTGCTGTATTAAAAGGGTAACAGGAGACCTAGAGACTTTAAAGTCATTAGCCTGAGGTGGAGTCTGTGCAATTTTAATGGTAAGAGTTAATTTGTGATTCAGTGGAAGAAGATTGAGCAACTAAATATATATACTAATGAAAATAGATCTGCCCAGTGGAAGGGAGGCATCAATGTAAAACGTGACAGGTCTGTCAAGACTGCAGCCTGGCTGATGAAAGCATCAGTGGTAAAATTGCTTCTCCAGAGCTCCCCGTAGTTTATTTTATTGAAAGGGTTTGCATTGCTAATGGAGAGCGTGTTACGTGTATTGCAAACTGGCTCAGTGGAGAGAGAAACAACTGGGGCCCTACCTTGGGATTGATGCTTGTGCTTAAGGGTATCTAATTTTGTATATTAACCGTCCCACCAACGAGACAGTTAATGGGAGGAGGAGAGGGTTGATGGGGGCTGATGATGAGGGCAGCCAGTGAAACAGTGAAAAGGTCACCAGAACACAGGTTAAACATATCTGGCCGTAAGGTGGGATGGCGAGAGAGAGTGGAGAGGTTGCAGCTGCGGGATGGGAGCTGTGACAGCGTGAAGTTGCTCTGGGAGATCGCCTCCACAAGCTGTCATGGGTCCTTTCGCACGGGGCTGGCACGAGTCTCGCCTGCCCAGGAGCGAGGCTGTGACCGAGGCTTCGCACTTGGCCGCGCTGGCACGCTTCTCTTTCTCAGAGCAGCAAGTGTTGGTAAAGCAGTGCAGCACTGAGCTACGGAGTTCTGCCTCTTCCTTACTGAAGGCAATTTAAACTTGCAAGCAGAATTTGCTAATTTTAGGCAGGATTAAGTGCCTCGATCATTTAAAGTGTGACTGTTGAACTGAGCTAACAGGAAGGATGTCTGTGTTTACTTTCCAAATCAAAGTGTTTGTTTAACCCAGATTTATTTCAACATTGTAACTCTTACTGAGTAACAGAGCAATAAAAAAAAAAGAATGTTAGACTAGAAAATCAACTTTTAAAACACAAACACTTGAAAACGTTTGAGATAAGTCCCACAACTGCCCTCTCCTTGTTCAAAATGACTTACCAGCCCACAGAAAGAGAATTTGAGGAATCGAAAGAAAAGCACAAAACCCTCGGGCATTGGAAGTTGTCTTCTGAATCTAGCAAATAGCTGAAGCAAAAGCCTTCCAGCGTAGGGCATTGAGTATTGCAAGTACTTCAGTCTTTGTGGAGATTATTTTAATAAAAACCAAAATCTTCCCCCAACAGACTGGCCAGTCTCAGGTTTTTTGGGTAACTGCCATGTCTGAGTGGGTGCTGAAAGGCTTTAAGGGCTGATAACAATATAGAATTCATCTTTTAACATCTTTTAAGCTCTGAGTTCTTCTCTCATATCAGGCCTGGTAAGAGATAACGGTGTCCTATGGTCACCTCCTGCTAGTGTTTTAGTAAGGGTGATGTGTGAATAGCTGATGTGCCTTCTCATCCTCCAAAACGAAGATGCGGTGGGTGGCCCTCGGTGTGGTCCCTCTCTTTCACTTGCGGTACCTCAGGTGCAGGATGGAGGAGCGTAGCTGAGATTTCACATATCCTTTCCTGCAGTATCTGTGCTGCTGCTCCGAACGTGAATAGTTACATTAAAATCAAACTTGAGCCCACTGAAAATGTTGGTTACTTCTTCTTGCAAAAGAGATTGGTGTTGAATAATAAGTGAAATGAGGTCGTGTGGAGCCTTGTCCCTTGTTACTAAAGGTTTGCAGAATAATGGAAGTTGTGTGGCATGACTGGAAAAAACCCTCTTGGGAGAGTACTTTTCAGTGGGATATGTGCAAGCTCAGGGCAGAGAACAGTAAATGCATTTACCCTGTCTAAAGGCTGATTTGCCTCCCCCTTGCAGTAAAGCTCCCCCTGGGGTGGCTTTTTCTAAGACAGAGAAGAAGCCTACACAAATGAGGGTGATGTAACTGGAATGTTGGAGTCAGGGCTTCCAGGTTGCAGCATTCTTGCTTGTGGCAGAAAGTATTTAAGAACCGAGTAGATGTTTAGAGTTCCTTGGCATAGCCAGGACGTGAGGCCTGGCCCTGTTTTCTTCCCTAAAGCAGTCCTAGCTCACTTTTTGTAAAGTTTGGTTTGTTCCAGAGTAGCTTTAGGAAGCAGGAGTAAAGCTGACAGTGTCAGTTTTACACTGCTGAATATGAAAATGGTGAATTGGACACCATCATTGGAAATATCCCATTCTCTTGTCCTTGCAAATCCAGCAGAAATCCAGTGGCTAACCTTTTCTTTCAGTTTCCATAGCTTTGTGCTATCTCTAGTAGAGCATTCTTTCCCTGTTTTGGCTACCCGAGTCAGGACCACGTTTCACTTTAAACTGATGCACAGTGCTGCAAAACGCTCTGTTTCTCTGCAGTTAAATAGAAACTCGACCACCTGCTTTTCACCTTCGAGTAGGTGTTTTCCGGCTTGGCTCTTGAGAGTTTTGTAGTATTAGCAAAGGCTCTGGTTTTACTTGTCATTAATTTTTCAAGCCTTGGTCCTTTTGGAGTTGTTTCCTCAACAAGATGAGAGCTGAAGCTGGAATCCCTGAACAAAGCACAGGTGAAAGCAGGAACGGATTAATTTTCCTGGCTGTATGCAAAATAACCCCCTGTTCAAGGTGTGTTGGAGGCTGACAGCGGCTCTGTGTCTGTCCATACGTGTGTTCTTTAACCATGGCTGTTGCTGCATGGCCATGCAGTGTTCGTTAAGCCTTCCTTTTTAAACAGGTCACAGTTACAGAGGGCACTCTGACTGCCAGCTAAATGTAACTGTGCTCAGCTGACAGCCGGCATATGTAATGTTTTGGCATTGTGTAATGTTCTTGTTTGCTTGTGTGTCTCTAACGGTTCATTGTAATCAGAATGTATTACTAACGATGTGTTCTGCGTCTAAAACGTGGTGGCATCGCTGCCAACGCAAAAGCCTATTTTATTTCCCCAGGCTTCCAAGGAGGAACAGTTTCTGATCTCTGCCAGCAAAAGCAGAGCTGTCCCGGTTGGACAAACGTAAGACCACCGTGTTCATGCATTGAAAAGGGATGAGGCCTGCAATACACATGTGAGAGTCTTGCTCAGGTGGTTTAAAAGGGAGCCAGAGCCACAGAGCCTGCCCGGAGCAGTGACTCTCAAGCTATGTGGCTGGTGGTGGTCTCCCAAAAACTGGTGTGTGAAAATGAGATACCACGTTCACCAAGTTGTGCAGCTTGGAAATATGGACCTGTTCCTACACGCCTATCTGTAGGAATGGATCTATGGATTCCTGTTCCTGCCACAAGGCTGGCACGCGCGTGCGAGTCTGGCGGGTTTACAGCACGGTATCGAGTGTTGGGGGGAGCTTGGGGTGGGAGCTGGCTCGGCAACATTGTGGGTGCCGTTGGCTTTTTCAGCTGCGGCAGGCGTTGAGCAGGCCAGTGGATTTGTGTTAAACGGCAGGTAGGAGCTTTGGTGGAGTATTACGTGTCTAAATTGGTTCTGCTCTTGAACCTTAGGCTGTGTACCCTTCTTCACCTGAAGGAGAGTGTGGCAGAGGATAAAAAGGAACTGTACTGTCCCAGTAAAAATGTGACCGGGTTGGTCTCAAGCTCCTGTTTTGCACTTGTGGTGCTGTTTCAGTCTTTTCGTGTTTGTTGTGGTTTTTTCCCTCTTTCATTTACAGGCAGCTTTACGTTCCCCAGTTCGTGGACTAGTGAGGGGGCTGTGCCTTTAATACAAACCAGCTGTCAGCTGTGAAATGGGTTGAAAACTTCAGAATTCAGTGAAGGCTGTGGAGGGAGTGTACTTGCATGACAGTATCTCGATGCCGAGCTCGACTAAAATCTAGAGTGGGTGACTTCAGATTTGATTAGTGTCAGCAGCATTGCTGGGGAGCTCTGGAGAAAGCATATTCTTAGAATTTAAACAAATAGTTCCTACTGGAGAGGTTCTGGCACAGACTAAACAGCTGCTGACGAATATGCATTCGAGGCAAGTCAACAACCTTACAACCCTAATCCCCAAGCCTGCTTCTCTGTGCAAAAGTCAATTGTTCAATTGCCTGGGGTATAATTATTCATTGTTTGCTACATACTTAAAATAATAGAAGCATCTGCTCCTCTCTTCTTCAGGCACAGCTTTGAGGTTAGTCTTGTCACACGCGATTCGCACTAATGCCAATATCGTTTTACCGAAGGATTGGGAAGTACCATAGCTGTGGCTGTGCTGCCAATATACTTTTTAAATAAATCGGTGCTGTACTGGGGACTGTTCACCTCCCTCTTGTCTCCTGCTCTGTGAGACCCGTGCAGATTTCACGTAGTTAGAGGATATCAAGACTGATGTTCCAAGCTCCTGGCCTTCCCAGTGGCAGTACTTAGAGGGGTTTAATTAGACAAGCAGTGTTGTTGCTGCTTCTCAGGGCAGTCAGTTTAGGCAATGCCTTGGGAAGGGACAGTGCGCTCGAGGGGCAAAAGTTAGGTCTAGCTCCCATGTCCCTGTCCTGTGGGGTGTGTAAATGCTTGTGGGACCCTTTCCCTTCCTTGCTTTGTTTGCTCTGCTCTCCGCAGACGTGTTCCATTGCCAAAGGCCCCTAAGTTACCTGCAGGCTGCTCCATTATTTCTGCTCATTAACATTGCATGCTAACTTGTCTTTCCCTCGCTTTATGGGCTTCATTTTTCTTCCTGCTGTGTTTCAAGCCCCTGCATGGGGCTCCCTGGCATTTCATTGCCAGGGAATGACTGACCAGCAGTGCCTTCCCCTTGCCCTGACTGCTCTTCCCCCTCTTGCTGCACCAGGGGCTTGGTTCTTGCAGGTCCTATCCAAGATCTTTTCCCTATTCCACTAGCTGGTATGTGCTTATAAAGGTCTGGATGGCTGGAACTTGTTGGCCCCCTCTGGAAAACCCAGTTCACTGAGGTGCTGTCCCCTGCTTTGCAGTTACATCTCGGAGAGACAGACCTGAGTTCCTGTAAGTGACTGGCTAGATGGCGTCCCTCTTGCGGTTTATTGTTTTAAATTAATGTTCAACCCCTTGATGTTAATCGGAAGGAGGCACAGAAGCAATCTAAGGGAGGCTGGGCTGGGTAGCCGAGTGCCGGAGCGGGAGAATTTGGGAGCTTCAAGTTTCAAACCTCATTGGCATTCAGGTAGTTGGAACAGGGCTGCCTGAAGCTCTTACCCAGCCAAAAGGAGATTCCCTGTGGGCAACAGTTTGTTTTGGGGCTGAAATGGATAAGGAAGCTCCAGGAAAGAGCTTGGGAATAGAGAGGTTGCAATGAGGGGAGGGAGAGGCCGTTGCTGGAGAGAAATCTGTAACCTGTTGTCCCTGCAGAAAGAAGAGGTCCTGGGGCTCCTCCTTTGGACAGGCTTTTCTACCACAGCTGCTAAACCACCTCTGCAAACTGATCGAAAGCTGACTTTAGGTATATGCGTTTGCGATGATGTGGATCTTTCCTGCGATGAATTTTCTTTTGTGGCCCCGTTAGCGTTTGGCAGCTTGAGGCTGCGTCTGCGTGGAAGCGAAGGAAAGGTGGGATAAATGGCAGAGTTGAACAATGCAGGGCTTGTCAAATGCACTTGGGTAATTTCTCTGACTGAAAGGTGATGGGGGAGGCTTTTTTTTTTTTTTTGGAAGGTGATAGAAATCCAGTAGGCCTAACTGAAGGCAGCATCAGTAGGAATTTGATTTACCTTAATGGAAAATGAGGGCTGGGGTACCAGAGGTGCTGGTTAGCATAGAGACAAAATAATCTGGGCTATCTGCTGACACGCAGCACTTCTCTGGAGCTGTGTCTGCAGATTTGCTGTCTTTCTCTGATACTGCTGTGAACGGAGAAATCAGCTAGTGCTTGTGACGGCTTTCTGCTGTACTTTAGAAATACAACATACTATTCAGCAAAAAAAAACCAAGGCATTTTTTACTATAATAGCAGCAAAGAAAAGAATATATTTCAGTTGCTGCCACTGTTTTTCTGTGGCTGGAATAGTTTGAATTTCCTCCAAAGGCTAACTCAGAGCTCTTTTTCTGGGTGTACTGACATCTCCTTGTCAGTGCTGGGTTCTGAGCTTTTACCTCTGTTGAGACACCTTCACTTTCCATCACTCTTGGTGGTGTATCTTCTTGAAAAATAAGCTGTCATATATCCTGAGGAACCTGACGCTTGCGTGTTTGAAACCATTCTCCAAAAACTCAGTTTGCCTTTTTTTTTTTTTTAATAAAAACCTGTAGGCTTTAAATTAGTTGCCTTTCTACTGCCTTAAGTCAATTATTCCAGTTAATTTGTCTTTTAATAAAAAGAGATGTAGAACATCCCAGCTGTTTGCTCCTGGGTGAGTCAAGCTAAGTAGGCTGGTGTGAATGATGGAGTGGGGTAGCTTTTCCTGGGCTGTGTCTCTACTGGTGAAGGCTTCAGTGCCTTGCTCCAAGCTGGAGCTTTTTAAGGCCAATATTTAAGGAGGTGTGCTCAGTGTTTTATTCACCCCCTTCTCCTGCTTTCTCGTTGGTGTAAATAGGACCGTTTAATGGCTTAGCTGGATTTTGAGATTTGGGTAGCTTTTTCTGTCTCTGCCTACTGGGTAAATGTTTATTCAGCTTTTGAGCTTTTGAAGCACTTTGGAACACTTTCTTTCTAGGAAGAGTCACTGTTCAGGGCGAAGTCGGCTAGTCTGAGTTGTTGTGTGAACCTGGTGAACTTCAGTCCATGTAGCTCAGCTCTGCATCATCAGAAGGATGTTGGTGATGTGTGGGCGCTGGCGCTGTGCCAGGTGGGAGGAATTAAGCAAGAAGGTCTTTTAGGCAGTGTGCCCTTTGTAGGGATCCGCTATAACCTCTTTACTGTTCATATATCCGTGACATGACTAAAATAGTCCCTGATTTCAGACGCTTTACTGAAGCTGAACGATGAACAGTTTGGATCCTACAGTGATGAAAGCCATAGGATCGGGTGTGCATTTGCCTGTTACATCTTCTGTACCTTTGATGGCAGAGAAGGAAGTTTACCTTGATTTAATTGGCTGACACTTCTTGGTAACAGGACTGACACCTCTTACTGTTAATGCTTGGCTTTGTGTGCAGATAGATTTGGACTTGGATTAGAGGCTGTCAACTGATGATACCCAATGTTTTCTGTCTCATCGCTGTAGCTGAAACATCGGGTTGTATTCTGCAACATCAGAAAGTAAATAGTCTTCTTCAGACGTGGCACGTGTCAGTTCTGCTGCTGGATGCTTGCAAAATTAAGTCCTTTACACTTCTAAAAATATGCTTGGCATGGCTCTTGTGTCTTCCTTCTTTTGAAGTAGTGCTGCAGTTTAGTTTTGGAGAGACTAAGAGTATTTCTTCAGAAAGAGCAAAGGCTCAAGATTTTAAGGAGAGGGCAAAGGAATCTGGTGGAGCTAATTCTTTTCATGGTTTTCAGATCTTTCCAAAAGCAAAGATTTTCTAGGAATTGGTTGGAACTAAAAGTCTCTGAGAGTGCAGATACCCGTGCAGTTTATGTCCATGATGTTTTTGGGGTTGTTTATGAAACAAGCTTGGGAAAAAAAAATTAATAATGCCTTTACATTTGTGTTTTCTTTCCAGGACTCTGGTTTATGATTTGTTTTTTAGGTGATTACTCGATCCCTAGCATAGCAAGGTGGGTTTGGGCCCTTTGATTTTTCCTTTTTAATTGTTTTACAGTGGAGTGGTCCTGTTAAAAAGGATCCTAATGCGGAAGGGAGGGATGAGCTGCTCAGATGCTGAGTGCTATCTTCCCACTGGCTTTCGTGAATCTGGGGGAAGATCTGTTTTCAGGATTGGATGAATTTTCTGTAATTCAGCCTTCCTGCTCTTTATACGGTGCTTCCAGTGAAGTGGGATTAAGGCTTGGCTGCAGACTTTTCACTGAGGAGAGTTCTGCATAGCTGGGCCCAAAATAAAAGAATCACGTGGTTGCCTGTGCAGCTTCGTTCACTGTGCACAGAAGCCAGGAGGGGACAAACCCTTTGACATTAGCATCCTTTCAGTTTGCATTTGGCTGCGCATTACAGCAGCTTTTGCAGCAAGCTAGAGGATAAAAAGACCCGTATTAACGCGGTGGTGGAAAACCGCTTCGTTGCATGTCGTTGCACAAGCTGTCCAAAAGCCGCTGGTGACGCTTCGGAGTGGAGATCAGACCCACCGTCTGCCCGTAAACTCCCGTTTGGTAGCTGAGGGGTTCTTTCTGAATGTGCTTTCACACAGTTGGGAGGCTGGTAGCTTTTTTTTTCCTTTTCCTTTTTTATTTTCTTGGCAGAGAAAAAGTGAAATAAAACAAAAGATGAATGAGCTTGGATGGCTCAGGTGGCCTGTGTGGAGGGAGAAGAAAGATTGGGTGATCCTTTCACCCCTCAGGGCCCATGAGGAGGAGCAATTCTGTGCAACACCACTGTCCAGACTTCCTATAAGAAGGGAAGATAAATGCTCTCAAAGATCCTACCTAGGCTAGAAACCATCTCCTGTTGAAAGGGAGGCTAGCAAGGAAGGCCGGAAGGCTTGGCAGTGACTGATGTGTTCCTGTCCTGCCCTGTGTGTGGTTTCTGTGGAGTTTCTGCACACCCCTGTGTGCCTTGGGGCTCACTTGCAGCTCCCGGTTGTACAATAGGTGCTTTTGGATACAGCTCTGTTCACCCCAAGAAATTCATCCCCGTCCTTTAAATTCCCTCAGCTTTTTGAATCCCTTGCCTACCTCCTGATTTTTATGATGTTGATCCTTGTCTGTGGAGAGGAATGTATTGATTTTTTAAAAACTCTTTTCTGTTGGGAAAAGTGGGCAAATGTGTTCTTGTTATGCCATTATTCATGTCATTTATTTCTTCCTGTACTGCTTTTCAAGTCGCTTTTGTCACCTGGTAGTCAGGAGGTACCTTGCATGACCAAGAATGAAAATGGTCTTGGCACTCCACGTCCCGTGCTTTGAATTCCTGGTGGTAGTGTGGTCACTGGGTACTCTGTGTCCACGAAACCTCTGGAGTTTGCTGGAGAGGAGGGAGGAACGCTCCTACGGTGAATTGGAGGATGCCCGTAGTAAATTTGCTTGTCTTGGGCGCTCTTTGCAGGCGAGATGCTGTGACTGTGTCCCACTGTTGTGTGATGGTGCTGTACTTAAGTTTTAGTCCAGCAGTGGTTTTCCGTGGTGAGATGAAGGGTGTTCGTGCCTGCCGTTCCCTTAGTGACAGTAAAGAGCACACATGGGAGAAGCTGTCATGAGAGGACCCTCAGCTCCCCCTCGCTGGCCAGATACTCGTATTATCTGCCCAAATGCAAAATATGCTTGTTTGGCTGAATATAACTTTTGTCCAAGTGTAAATTATCAGGGAAGTTTTCTGTTTCTGATGTCATGGTCGCAGGAAAGACTTTTTCCTTTTGGATTTAAGCATAGAATCATAGAATCATAGAGTAGAATCATAGAATGGTTAGGATTGGGAAGGGCCCTTAAAGATCATCTAGTTCCACCCCCCCTGCCATGGGCAGGGACACCTTCCACTAGACCAGGTTGCTCAAAGCCACATCCAGCCTGGCCTTGAAGACATCCAGGGAGGGGGCATCCACAGCTTCTCTGGGCAACCTGTTCCAGTGCCTCACCACCCTCTCTGTGAAGCATTTCTTCCTGACATCTAATCTAAACCTCCCTGATTTCAATTTATACCCATTACCCCTTGTCCTATCACTACAGGCCCTTGTAAAAAGTCCTCTCCCAGTACCCTTGTAGGCCCCCTTCAGATACTGGAAAGCTGCAGTGAGGTGTTTGGAGAGAGAATGAAGCAAAAACAACTTCAGTTTTTTTGGACAGAACACAGAAGTTGGGTATAAACCTTAGGTGAACGAAAGGATAAGATGTGATGTTACTGGGGACTTTTCTTATTTTTGGGGTGACTTGGGGTTGGATGTTTTGGGTTGGTGTGGGTTTTGTTGTTGTTGGTTTGGTTTTTTAGACCTAATTTTTTATTGTTCCCAGAAATCTATTTATAATATTCTTCAGTTTGCAGCTGCTTACTCTCCAATTCACTTGTATTTTCCAGCTAAGACCCACTGAGTTTCCTGGTGAAAAGGGGTGAAAAGTATGTTGCAGCTACTTTTGCCTGAGCACATGAAAAGCTTCCTGTGCAGAGCATTTATTTCCTGAAACAGTTTTTCTGCAGGGCAAGAGCAGTTGTATTTAGCTAAATTTAGATAAGAAGCTGTGGATGCCACATCGCTGGCTGTCTTCAAGGCCAGGCTGGACAAGGCTTTGAGCAACCTGGTCTGGTGGAAGGTGTCCCTGCCCATGGCAGGGGGGTTGGTACTAGGTGGTCTTTAGGTCCCTTCCAACCCAAACCGTTCTGTGATTCTATGAAATTGCTCACTAAAGACTTTACCTGATAATTTTACAATGTGTATACCTTGGCATGTTGTCTTAGGTTTATCAGTGGATGGATGAATGGATGGATGGAGACTTTGCCCTGGTTGCATCTTAAGTAGACATCTCCCTGGAGATGAGCTGTAAATGTCACCTTCCCGGTTAGTATTTGGCACGGGCTACCGGAGCAGAGGAAGGTCTCTCTCGGTTCGGTCTCTGGAAAAGAGGAAGCTGAAGTCATTCCTGAGTTCTGACAGCATTGCTTAGGCAACGTCGTCTTTGGCGTTTTCTGTTCCTGGTTCCAGCTCACAGCTGGGTCATGCGAAGTGCATTTGCAGCTCAGATGCCTGCAGGAGCCTGTGGTTTGATGTGCTGTGGCTGTGTCTGGAGGAGCTCAGACCTGACACTGGTGCCTTTCTGAACAAGCGGGGGTTTTCTGCAGGACTGAAATGCTGGTGTACACGCAAGTCCCTCGGGAGGGATCTCGTTTGGCTGCAGCAGGGTCTGGGCCCCAGGCAGGACAGCCCCATCCTGCCTGGGTGCTCACGCACGTCACTGGTCTCAGGGGAAGGGTGGTGATGGCAGAGTCACCTCTCAAGTGTGAGGCAAGAGGGAGCTGCAGGGTTGGGTTAATTCTGAGCAACCAGCCCAATGAGACAGAAAGTTTTAACAAAAAGACACTTTTCTCATAGGAGAGAGTTAAATTCTATCCGGATTGCTCAGCAACTAAACGTCAGCTACCCTGCAGTGATCTCCCCTCTTCCACAAGCCCACTCCGGCAGTAGCAACAGGCAGTAGGTGCTAATGTGGGGGCGGCTGTGGAAAGCTGGTGTCGATGTGAGAACTGTGATCAGTTACGATTAGCCCAAGCAAAATGTTGTGTGTTTTTTTCCAAAGGTGTGGGCTTTGCGTATGTACGTAGCTGACCTTACAGCATTTCATGGTGCAGATCCTGGCTCTAGAGTGCGTCTGCTGGGCCCCTCTCAAAGACCACAGGTGTAGGCAGACCCTCCTCTATGTGCCGCCCTCCGTGGGGCAGAGGTGGGTCAGTCTAAGGCTTTGGTACTCAGTCATGTCTAAAGCCCCTGTTTTGTACTGTTTGTCCTGCCAATCCTTTCTGCTTTTTTTAACACTTTAGGAAACTGGGCTTGAGGTATGGAAATGTCACTGGAAGCCTTGCTGGCTTTCTCCACCTCTTCATTGTCAGGTTTGCCTTGGGAAGAATGAAAATCCATTTGAACCTTTCAGCACTGTTGCAGCCAGAGCTGGCTGGCACTGTGGTAGTAATTTTTTATTTTTCCTCTTGGAAAATGTCAGTTCCTTTAGCTTGTCAGGCAGAGTGCATCGATTTTGATGGTAGATGTTTCTGAAGTGCAGAATGTGGTTCCTGGGGGAGGGGAGGCAGACGGGTACTTGCAGGTGGGCAGTAGTGTGATGGAGGCAGGTTTTGGATGAACAGGAGGATAGCCTATTCCCTGTGAATTCCCTAGTAATCCTGACAAAAAGGGTTTGTTGGGGGGTTGGGGCATTGGCGTGGAGGATAGCCTATTCCCTGTGAATACCCTAGTAATCCTGACAAGGGTTTGTTGGGGGGTTGGGGCATTGGCGTGTCTCCTCTTTCACTGTGCTGAAAAACTGTTCCTGACAGTCGTGGCTTTAGCCTGAGGCTACAAAAGCTGGTGAGACCTTGAAGATTTTGGGCTGTGATTAAACTTTTTCCATCCCAGTTCTGTCTGTACACTTCTTTCTTGTAAAATGCTTCAAACAGAGGTCTGTGGGCTGTCTGTTTGATAGTTTCAACAAGCTGACAGTGTACAAACCCTCTTAAAACCAGTGTGGAGCAAGTTCAGTGTGCCAGCTCCTAAAACTGCTGAATGGGAGATGAATCATTTCATACCTCTTGGAAAAAATGGATCTCTGCTTTCAGCTGCCGGCAGTTCCCGATCAGAGAACTGGTTGCTCACTGGCGTGCAGCGTAATTCCTGCTCAAGGCTGGAAGGCAAAGGGTGTTGTGCTGCCTGAAGGGTTTACAGTGATAGTTCAGGGCCTTCATGTTTCTGCCTGTGAAATGTTAATCAGCTAGATCATTAGAAGTACACTTTTGTGTATAGGTACATACGTGTATATATACACACACGGGTCTGTATGTGGTAATTATTTTGAGACAACAAAGTATATTTTGAGAAAAAATGCTTAACTGCTGCTGTGTGATCCATTGATTTGTTTTGTTTTGGGTTTTTTGGTAGCTTACTCTTCCCAATCAGAGTACGTAGGAGAAAATAGAAATAAATTGTTGGGGCAGTTGTTCCAAACTCAGTCTGGACTCACAGAAAATAATGCTACAGATAAGAAATTTCATGATGTTGTATAACTGAGAAGAATTTGCTTTCCAGGGTGTTGTGAGTATGAAACCTTTTAGCTGGACAAAGCAGAATGTCTGCTCCAGTGTATACATGACATTATGGGTAATTTTGAGTCCCATTACACATAGTTACTCAAAATATGTGAAAAACTAACTGAACAAGATCTTGCTGATAGTGATTTAAACAGGAAGTTTGGTCAGGCTACTTTTTGGAGACAAACACGTGATACGTATTTCTGGAGATCCTGAAATCTGTTAAACCAGCAGAAAAAAAAGTGCTTGTGACAGAGTTTTAAAATGTAATTAGTGGGGAGTTTCAGTTCCTTTTTTCTAACCTGCATATCATCAGCTGACAGTTTGGTTGCTTCTGCTTCTCTCAAACGACTGAGGCTACATAAACTGTTTAAAGTTAATTTTGTTTGAAGAGTAAATGCTCAGGTTTTCAAATACACAGATCACTGAAAATTGCTTCATAAAATTCCTACTGTATTCAGGTCTGTCTCTCTCTTTTTTTATTTTCATCCAGGCGCTACGGATTATGGTTTCGATTGCGGAAGTTAATAATCTGGTTGCTGGGAGTGTACATAGCCATTCCATTCCTAGTAAAACTCTGCCCTGCTATTCAGGCGAAGCTGGTCTTCCTAAACTTCGGTAAGTGACTCAGTCTGTTGGGATGGGTGACGGGTGGAGCAGTGTCTTTTATCTTTCCTCCGCCTGCCATCACTTTCACGCTGCGTGCGTACAGCTCGTGAAGGATGCGAACTCTCACAGGTCGTAAGTTCTCCAAACTGTGGTTTGGAAGGCATCCTCTGCGGCCCTGGTGGTCTTGTAGTATGTCTTTATATAGTGACCAAGCTATATAAAGTCACCAAACTGAAGCCAGGTTTCAACCAAAAGGGTCTCCTTCAGGAAAACTGTGCAATATGTCAAATGCATTTTTCCAAAGGGTTCAACCCAGTTTCACGAATAGACAGCAGGTGAAATTAAATCCAGTGAATTGTTTTCCAGGGAGTGACTCTTCACCTGACAGCATTTTAGGCAATATCCTGGTTGGGGCAGAGGAGGTTTGTCCGTGCAGTCAGATTGAATGTTTTCCTTGTGTCCGTTTAGCCTGTGCGTTTGGTCAGGTTGGTGGTACGGCGGGGGGGGGGGGGGGGGGACACCCAGGCAGGCCTGAACATCCACAGGATGGAAAATGGCAGAGCATCACTGTATGGGAGATACTTCTTTGGGATCTAAACTTGTCTTTAACCCTCACTTGTATTTTGTAGTAAAATTTTGAAAAATGTCTTCCTTTGATTGGAGAAGCTCTGGCTGGAATGACCAACTATGCATACGTTGCTTTTACATAACCTCTGTTTTGGTTGCTTGCCCTGCGTGTTCCGACACCTTGGATCGCTGTTGCTGTGACGTGTTGCACGTGCACGGGCCAGCTCCTGTGCCTTGAGTGTCAGAAGTGACAGCTGTGTAACAGGAATAATGCAGGTTACTTCCATTCTCATCACCTTCCTTTTTCAGTGAGGATTTTAATTTGCCCTTGTAGAGCTTTGTTAGGTCTCCCTGAAGTTCCTACCTCTCTTCGTTCCCAAGTGACTGGAATAATTGTCTTGTAACACTTCCCTGCACTAATATCGCTGCAGTGCCGCTCCTATGGCTTTATATAATGGCAGTCAGATTTTACTCATGACGGTACTCCCATGGCAAACTCGTTACCTTAATACAAAGTGCATTCTAACACACTTATCACAAGTACCTTGGCGTGTTTGGGTAATTCCTCTCCATTGGAGAGTGACATATCCCCTTCACACAGGAGTGTTTGCCCTGTCATAGTGCTCTTTAACCTTTGGAGTATAAATCAATGCGCTTCAGCCATCACTTTCTCCTTCTGTGTACTTTGGGATCTGCTTCCAAAGCACGGAGCTTGAGGAGGAAGTGCTTCCGTATGTTTCTCGAGATAACTAAAGGTGAATCGATAGCTGTGCTCCCCCTGTTAGCAGCCATGCTACTGGCTAGGTTTGTTCTTTTGTCCCAGGTTATGGGGTACGGGACATCTTAAGCTGTCTCCACTGGAAGTCTTCAGAAAACTGAGATTTCTAGAAACATGAATACAAACTAGATCGGGTTTAGTGTATCAGTATGATTAACAAATCATGTGACTTTTGTCATGCGATGTGTTGCGAGTGATACCAAATAGCTCTGAAACACAATACCAAAATAACCCTTGATGTGCTGAATCTCCCTGTGATGTATGCCTATAGGGTGAACTGTTTGTGTGTAGAATACGTGGACCATCCCAGCGATAAACACCATACATAAAAAGTGCCTGCCTTTCTGTATTTTCCTCTTGCTTTGAGCTAGGTGTTTGCCTGGCCCCTGTCACTACTGTTGATGTGTTCCTGTTTGTGTCTTCATTGTACAAAATCTGGCAGGAAAGTCGTAACAGAACAGTTTTGGCAGATGGGGAAATCGGGGCACAGAGAAGACGAGTGATTATCCCAGAACACCGCTGGAAGTGACTTGTGCGCCTGCCTAGACGTTACAGTTGTGGGGTGCACCCTTTGTCCCAGGGAGTGTGTCCCATCAGTAACTTCTTCCGTTACAGCTGCAATGCAAACAGTAAAAGGTTTGCCAGATCAGCTAACCCACCCTGCTGAGGCAGCAGGAGTGACTGTCTTGTCTCTGGGAGATCTACAAAGCAGGCTGGGCAGAGGTGGTTAAATGTGTGTCACAGGAAGCTTTGTCTCCCTCACCTCTTAATTTTAGTCTGCTCCCTGGTTCTGTTGGTGGTTGCTTGTGTTGTCTTACCTTGCTCTTTGAGGTTCATATTTTGGTCACAGCCAGTTCATCCTTTCACACAAAAAGAATAAGTCTTCCAGCGCAGTGGACCAGTTTGTATAACTCTCCAGCGCCTTGATAAAGCAGTTTTGAGAAAATAAAGGTAAAAATTAAAACATTTCATATTGTGATTTTTTTTTCCTTTTTTTTTTTTTTTTGTATTTCAGTGAGGGTCCCATATTTCATTGACTTGAAAAGACCACAGGATCAAGGTTTAAACCACACCTGTAATTACTACCTGCAGCCAGAGGAGGATGTAACCATTGGAGTCTGGTAAGGAAGCCTGTTCTGTGCAGTGTGTGCCATGCATCTTTATCCTTCTTTTTGTTCTCAGCGTTGCCTATTCAGTATTTTTGCTGTGCATGTGACAACCATTGCCTGTTCTGATTTGTGGATGCTTGTGTTTTCCTCTGCCAAGTGACCGAGTTCATGTCTGGAGCTCATCCGAACTCAGGTCGGTAATGCGTGAAACACGATTGGACAACCTCTGCACGCAGGGAAACTTCATAATTTGGAATCATAAAAGTTACAGGTCTGCGTGGCTACGAAGATCACTTGTCCTCATCAGATAAGACCCAAGGAGTTAGAAATTTTGTCATTCAACTGCTGTTCATGTTTTGTTTCACAAAATAAATGTGGGGGAAGATAGGAAAACAGGATCAAAGTGTTCAGAGTAGGAGGAAGAATATGCTGTGTATAAAACATATGTAAGGTTTAGGGAGTGGGTGAGAAAGGAACACACAGTTTACTCCTAACAAAACAAGTGACAGTGTCAGAGCTTGTTTGTCCTTCCTTCCTCACAGAGAAGCTCCCTGTTACCAAGGATCAGCTCAAACTAGCTACTGCATCTGTTTCGCATGATTACTTTCTAGTGTCTCTCAACACCAGAAGTTTCAAAGCCCCAGAGAAGTTCCGGCTAGCTCTGAAGAAAAAGAGGCGCCTGCAGTTTGAATACATATGCAGGAGCAGCAAACACTGGAAAAGAAGGCTGGACATCATGTCAGGTGTGGAGGGCAGGGGGCTGTTCCTTAATACAGCCAGTGATGTTAGGCCTGTAAACTGCAGGATTTGGAGTTTTCAGCTGTATGTGTAACTGGAGATTCTCCCGTCACTTGAGGGTATGTGACCTTTTGAATGGAACAGTGATATCTGGCTCCATGGAGATGGTTCCTTCCCTTCCAGTGAATTTTGGAGAAAGACACATTTAGAAGGCAGAAGTTCAGTCTTTCCAGGGTAGGCAGATAAAAAATGGTTTGCATCTTCACTTGGACAATTCAAGTTCCACATGCTGAGCTGTTGAATAAGTTTAGATCGCAGTCTGGAGACTTCTATTTTGTTTCCCTTGCAAGCGTATCTTTACTAAAACAGAACGTCCAGCTTGTGGTGGCAGCTCAGAGCCCGTGTCCTTTGTCTTGATACTTATCAGAGGGGTTTTCACAACAGTTGCTTTAAGGCAGGTGAAAGGTCCTGTGCTTGGTATGCTTCTGAAACAGCATCCTCAGCCTGCTTTTTTCGTAAGCTTGCCAAAGTCTCGAGACACACCAGTCGGACAAGTGGAGTCCTGCGGTTGTTGGGGCTCTCTTCCTCCTCAAGAACTCAGCGTCTGCTGGCTGCAGGCATGCAAGTGGACTTTCTGCATTGTTTCTCCCTGGGTTGGTTTGTCCACTGAGCTTTACATCCAGGATGAAGGTGTCATAGATGGAGTTTGGCTTTCTTACAAGGAGAAAGGCATGAGAGTACTTGAGTTACTTCTGACAGCTGTAAGCCAGCCCAGCCCCCTTCTCAGCAATTTGAGATGGTGTGGGCATGTATTTGCTTTCAGTGTTTCTCTCCTAGAGTAATTATCCAATTTAAATGCCTATCTTCTCATCGGTCTGTCATTCCTCTCTTTCCGTTCCACCGGTGTTGAATTCTCGCTAACAGGCTGCCCAGCTATATTATCTACAGAAGAACAGCTGTGAGTTAAAAATTCCTAGCTCTTCTGGACTGTAGCTTTTCCATCTAAAATGTTTTGCCTTCAAGACCCTGGTGTCCGAAAACAAAATATGCCGTCTTATCAGACCCTGAGCCTCTCTGTTTCCTCAGATTGACTGTGGAATCAGATGCCTCTTACTCACCCAACCTTCTTTCCAAAACCATCTGACTTTGATTATTCTGATTAGCTGCTGACCTCGTGGTGAATCTTGTTTATGGTGTATGTTAATTGCAGTAATTAGGTGCCTGCTGTGGTTTAATGCCAGCCAGCAATCTTAAGTACCGCGCAGCCGCTCGCTCACCTCACCCATTCTCCAGTGGAGGAGGAGAATTGGAGGAAAAGACAAGGAAACTGATGGGTTGAGATAAGAACAATTTAATAACTGAATATAAATGGATAAAATTGTGATACCAGTAATACTAACAACACCAGTAATACTGACATTACTACTAATAACATGTAATGAAAGTAATGCCAGCACTACTAATGATAACATATAATGAAAATAATGGAAAATAGAACAAATGATGCAATTGCTCACCACCCGCTGACTGATACACCGCTGGGCCCTGAGTAGTGAGAGCCAGGCTGAGCCCGAGAGAGAGATTGCAACAGAGCAAGCCCCACCCAGCAAGAGAGTGACCAAGGAAGCCCACCTGGTCCCTGTCCCACCCCCAACTTATATACTGAGCATGACATTTTATGGAATGAACTGTCCCTTTGTCAGTTTGGGTCAGCTGTCTTGAATCTCTCCCCTCCCAGCTTGCAGAGAAGAAGCAGGGAACTAAGGGGGCAGTATCAGAAACTGAAAAAGTCTTTGACTTGATAGAAACATTCCTTAGCAACAACTAAAACCACCAGTGTTGTCAATATTCTTCTCAACACAAATCCAAAACACAGCCTTCTACAAGGTGCTATGAAGAAAATTAACTCTATCCCAACTAAAACCAGCACAAGTTTGGATAATAAATAAAAACTGAGGAACTGAGTTTTTCTCCAGAACAGTGGGAAGTTCAGTAATCGTGCTTTGCGTTTGCCTGTGAAGTTTGATGCCCTGACTAGCCCTGAGTTTTGGAGGCAGTGATGATGGAAGTGAAAACGTAGAAATATCTGCCACTGCCTTTAAAATGTGGCTGTTTGTTGGCTAATCGTGAGAGCTCTATGAAGACTGTGTGCGAGGTGCATAATCTTGAGTTAACGAGTTGGTCAGAAAAACCTCAAAATTTGAGTGGCAGACACTGAGCAGCAACAGGATGATGTCATTTTTCCTTCTGCATACAGGCACACGGTCCCTGCAGCCTTATGGAAGAACGCCCGGGGGAAGGACCAGATATGGTTTGAAGATGCTTTGGGTTCCAGCCATCCTGTAATCCTTTACTTGCACGGCAACGCGGGGACAAGGTGAGGCATGAAACGGCGATGGCTTTGTTTTCTTGGCTTGCCACAGCTTCAACGTACTGATAAGAGGGATGGGGACAAACTTTTTGTCAGGTCCTCTTGTGACAGGACAAAGGGTAATGGTTTTAAAGTGAAAGAGGGCAGATTTAGGCTAGATATGAGGAAGAAATGTGTTACGATGAGAGTGGTGAAACACTGGAACGGGTTGCCCAGAGAAGCTGTGGATGCCCCATCCCTGGAAGTGTTCAAGGCCAGGCTGGATGAGGCTTTGAGCAACCTGGTCTAGTGGAAGGTGTCCCTGCTCATTGCAGGGGGTTGGAACTAGATGACCCTTAAAGGGCACTTCCACCCCAAACCATCCTATGATTAAAACCACAATAAAATCTAAAAGCAGTTTGGTGCTGCTTCTTTCTCTTAAAAGGAAAGTGTGTTTTAGGAAATGTATGCCTCTCCATTTATTGAAGGTGGGAATAGATTTATTGCAGTTATCAGAAATACCTGATAATGCGATTTACCTTGTGTCCTCTGCTAGAAGCCGGGAGGGAGGCTGTGACCCTTCCTAGAGCCGGAAGGGAGAAGTACTCCTCCTCAGTACAGTGCTCTCTGAATCAAGCCATGGGATAGTATTAGTGCTTCCGTATGTGTGATTTACATGCATTAAATAAACTTTCCAGTTCCTTTTATGAGCTTATTTTAGTAGTTAACACATTCTGAGGAAGAAGAATGAGAAGGGAAGAGGAAGGTCATGCGCTGGTCTCATTTCATTATTGTGTGTGTACAGGACACCTGTCTGCAACAGGAGCGTTTCTAAAATTTGTAGGTTTAGAGTTGCCCAAGTGTATGAGCTGAAGTAGGTTGGTTCTCTGTGCTTTGTTGCTGGATGCCAGAAGCCATTAGTGCAGTGTGAAAGTTCCTGGATGTTTCTCCAAGTGACATTCGTACTGCCACACCTCTGCGTGACACAGTGCTTTGGTTCGGCTGTCAGAACAAGGTCTTTATCCTTATTCATATGCACCTTACCAGGAGTGTCAGCCCCTTTCTGAGTTGTGAGTGCCAGTGCATGTTCTTTTGAAGCTGATGTCTGCTCACAGGTACTCTGGAAGAGCAGAGACGTTGTACAAGTTCCATGATGGAAAGCAAAGAACCTGTGTTTTAACTGTGCTGGTAGTGAAGGCTCGCTAGCCTTTACATCGCAGGAACATTGCCCTTTTTCACCTAAATTCTTGTCTTAGTGCTCTTTTTTGGTACAAGGCCATGGGGTGGAAGATGCATGTTGTGAGCCAGGAAATGCATGAGCAGGTGGATTTTTGGAAACCAGCCTTGTCGTCTTGCGCTGATGTATTACGAGGCTTAATCAAATTGTTGCCCTATTTTTCAAATACTGCTTCGCTGGGTTTCCTGCTGTTATTGGGTGTAGCAAGTGATACTAATGGAAGCTGTTCTGCAGCTTAATGGTGGTAATTTGGAACCAGTATCTCTGTTATGTGCATATTGATTAGATTTGCTTCTTGGCTCCCCCAAGTATTACTGAGATAAAGTACTGAGCTATGGATCGATTACATATTCCACATTCTGCTTTACTCTGCATACTGGGAAAGCTGGAGGCACATTGGCTTTTCATTTCAGCTTCAATATATATTGCTGTATGTGTCTATGCTGCATATTCAGTCTCTTGTCAAAGGGTTGCATTAAGCATAAGTAAGAAGGCACTGCCTTGGCTTTCTGGTTTGCCTGAGTGGTCTGGAGCTGAGGCCCAAGTGTTATGTTTACTTGATCTCCTTAGAAAAAAATCTTCTGCTGCACCCCTTAAGGAAAAGGCACCGACATGTGCACATCAAGGGTGACTTTTCACACAAGTGTGTCTTTTTCAGACTTCTGTGATTCTAAATATCTTGCAAGCAACCCCTTGTGTTTTGCCCTGAGTGGTTTTGGCTGCATTAAGTGTTTTGTAATAGAGTTGTAGCTGGCAGCTTTTGGCTGGCCGAGTGCATGTGTTCTTAGGGGGAGAGGTCTGGAAAGTGGCAATTTTGGTTTTGAGGCTACACTGACCAAACCAACTGACCAACATAGAGTGAATGTTTTAGTGTTGTCATATGAGTGCAGGAGTAAATCTACTCTTGCATTCACAACTAATGTTTGAGTGTGGACTAGCCGTGTCGTGTTGTGGATAGATTTTAAAGCGTGTAATGGCATGTTTGGGATGTATTACAGGCTTTGAAAAGGCAGTTAGGAGGGTGGGTTGAAAAGTTCGCCTTCACCTGCTGTGAGAAGGGATTTATAGGGAGAAGTTGACTTTGAAACTGTCCTGCATAGCTCAGCAAAGCCTCGCTGTCTCCTTGAAGCCTGTGGCAAAGCAGTTACGGTGTTCCTGTTTGACATGTTTGGGTTAAACTGGAAGCCTGAGGCAATAGGGGAAGTCTGTTTGTGGAAGCTGAAATGTTCACATGTGGGGGTCTTTTTTTTTTTTTTTTTCCTCTCCTCTTTGTGAATCGCTTTTGCCAGAGGAGGGGATCATCGCGTGGAGCTTTACAAGGTAAGTGACCGCGCGTGTTGTCCAAGCATTAACACAGCGGATTTGCATGGATGTGAGAAGGCTGCTCGTTACAGCCAACGGGCAGGTAGCGCAGGCCTCTTCATCTCCTTCAGATATGAAAGGCGTATGGGAAAAGGGGTAAGCAGTGAGCACCCTTCCCTGTGTTAAAAGACATTTAAAAGGTCTTTTACTTTCTGTTAACTGTCAGCTCCAACTGAGTTAACACAGTTCTTTGCCAGGAATACTTTCACAACACAGTTTATAGGAAAAAAAAATTACAAATCTTATTTGATCACTGCTGTGATTTGATTAGTATACTAATGTAAGGTACCATTTAAGAGTATTCTTTCATATGTTACCAGTCTCTACATGCTCGCCATCACAGAGCAGAATATTTTCAGTTGGAAGGGACCTAAAAAAGATCACCTAGTCCAACTGCCTGACCACTTCAGGGCTGATCAAAAGTTAGTGTGTTACGGGCATTGTCCAAATGCCTCTTAAACACAGGCAGGCTTGGGACACTGACGACCTCCCCAGGAAGCCTGTTCCAGTGTCTGACCACTTTCTTGGTAAAGAAATGCTTCCTAATGACCAAACTGCTATTGAGCTTGCTGTCGACTAATACCACCAGATCCCATTCTGCAGGGCTGCTCTCCAGTCACTCCTCTCCCAGTTTATACTTGTGTCTGGTGCTATTCCCGGCTATTTGGACTTGTTAAATTTCATCCCATTAATCATTGCCTAGTGCTCCAATTTATCTGAGGCATCTTGTCCTTAAAGAGAGTCAGCAGCACCTCCTAGTTTGGTATCACCAGCAAACTGGCTAGTGGTATGTTCGTGTCCTGCATCCAGATCGCTGATCAATATATTGAACAGAACTGGCCCGAGAACTGAGCTCTGAGGAGCAAGGCTGGTGACCAGTTGCCAGCCAGAGGCAGCCCCATTCACTGCAACCCTTTGAGCTCTGTCCTTCACCCAGTTCTTCACAGTGTACCTGCTCCTCCCACAGTTGGACAGCTTGTCCAGAAGGACGCTGTGAGGGACAGTATCAGAGGCTGTAATAAAATACAGAAACATCACATCCACTGCCTTCCCTTTATCCACTACACAGGTGACCTTATCGCAGAAGGATACCACATCAGTTAGAAGGACTGGTGAACATTCAGCCGATACAGCTGGTCCCTTACCATTTCAGTGTCCATAAATGGAAAGTTACCATTCCCACACTTGTGGCCATCTTTATTACTGAAGATGGAGGCAGAAAAAAAAAGGCATTTAATGCCTCTGCTGCTGCTTTATCCCTGTTAGTCAGATGGCCATCTTCAACAACTATCAGTCCAATGTTTTTTTTAGACCTCCTCTTGCTATTAACGTGCTTAAAGCCCTTGTTATCTGATGCAATGCTGGCCAGTTTCAGTTCTAATTGAGCTTTGACCTTTCTTGTCTTCTCCCTGCATATACAAACCACAACACCTGACCTTCCTTCCAGAGATCATGCTATTTCTTTTTCCTCTGGAGCTCCATGGGGTGTTCCCAGTTCAGCCATGGTGGTCTTCTGCCTCACTTGCACAACTTATGACACAGTGGGATTGCCTTACCCTGTGCTTCTTAGAAGGGTGTTCTTAAACACTGACCAGAACTCACGGACTCCTGATCCCTCAAAAGTGGATTCCCAGGCTGCTCCTCTAAGTATCTCCCTGGGTGGTCTAGTGTTTGCTCTCCTGGAGTCCAGGGTAGCAAGTCTGCTGTCCAATTTTCCCATTACAATGAAAATTTTAAACTCAATCATTTCATGATCACTGTAGCCAAGACAGCCACCTGTTGTCACACCTTACATCCTGGCTGGGGTGTCAGTAGTAGACACCTACTACGTCTCCTTTGTTTTCCATCCACCTAATCCTCATCCAGAGGCTCTCAACCACATGTCACTAACTGTTAAGGGCTGTGTGATCAAACCTTCCCCTTACCTGTAGTGCAAGGCCTCCACCTCTCCTGCCCTGCTAGCCCTCCTGCACAGCCTGCAGCCCTCCATCCAGCACACCTGTCATGGGAATCATGCTGCTGAGTCTCACTAATACCAGTGATATCGTAGCTCTGGGAACTGACCAGCGCTTCCCGTTCACCCTGTTTGTTTCTCGTACGGTGCGCGTTGGTGTACAAGCATTTCGGGTATGCGCCTGAGCCCTCTGTCTTCCTGGGAGCAGTGTGCTTCCATTAGCATTGCCATCCCCGGGCGATGCCATGCCAACCTTTGGCTCACCTGCTGCAACCCTGTTGGTATCCTCGTCCCCCACTAATTCTAGTGTAAAGTGCACTCAGCCAGTCCAGCCAACTTACACCCGAAGATGTGTTTCCCCATCAGGACAGGTGGATCGCACCAGGCCCCAGCATCCCATGTGTGTTGAAGGCTCTTCCAGGGTTTAAAAACACAAAGCTTTGGCAGAGGCACCAGTCCTGCAGCCTGGTATTGACATACTGTTTCTTCCGAAGTCTCCCCCCATTACTGGGAGGATGGAGGAAAAGACTACCTCTGCTCCTGAATTTTTTAGCATTCTGAAATCTCTTTTGATCGACCTCAGACTTTTTGTTACGATGTCATTAATGAAA
>NW_010266242.1:30098-43041 GCF_000690775.1 Eurypyga helias
ATGGCTACTAGTCTGAAGGCTGCGCTAAGCTTTTCGCTTCTGTGGCGAGGTCCCTAATTTGGGCCCCAGGGAGGCAGCAAACTTCCCTGAAAAGAGGGTCTGGTCGGCAAACGGGTGTTTTCGTCAGCCATCAAGGACCATAACTTGCCGTTGTTCCTTCTCAGCACTGGCCTTAATGCAGGTTTTGTTGTGAGGATGCTATTGTACGTGATGCCATACATCACCAGCTGCTGGGAAAATATACGTGGATTGAGGCCAGCTCAGATTCCTTGCACCCTTCAAAATCTGAAGGCGATATTTGGTCTTTTAAATGCCAAAATGCTGGGCCAAGCCGGTATAAACCTCCCCGTTAGTCCGTTCGTTGGCAGGGGTGAGCAAGCTGGCACTTGCCTATTCACAGAGTAGTTTGTAGCAATAAAATGTTTTCAAGGCTGCCAGTGCGGGGATTACTTTCTCCCTTGTCAGGCAGGCAGGTTCAGCCTGGCTTTCCCCCTTTCCCATGGCACAGTGCGCCTGGAGGAGTGGTGCCATCTTGAGAGCTGTAGATTTTGTACAAAACCCGATGAAATTTCCCAGACCGTGGCGTGTTACGGCAGAACAGGCAACTTCAGCTCTTTCGGCTCTTTTGCCTAATGACTTTTATGATCATTTGTTTTATTAAACTGTCTCATGGCTGAAATTCTCACACACAATTTCTTGGTCTTGTATCACGTATTTCTAAAAGAGCCATAATTAGTTTTGCTGGCTCATTAAGAGGGGTCCGAGTCTGTGGTTTTTCTATGGATTTAGCTGTCATTCCTTCTCTTTATAATTTGTTAGGGTGTTGGCACTCAAAGTTTTATTGCAGTGCAGCTCCTTATGCAAGATGCTCTGCTGCAAAGTCTTTTTAATTCAGACAGCTTAGAAAATGCTGTTTGGCAGCCCCAAGGAGGGAGGTGATAACTTCTTTTCCTTTAAGAAAAAAAGGGTGAGCTAATTTGCAGGAAGTTGGTTGAGAAGATGGTCTTGTGCAGTGATCTGCTGGGTTGTGTTTCAGGGAACCAGCCTGTGCTGCAGTGTGTTTTGTGCTGGCCAAGCGGGGCAGAGGAGTTGGTTTGGATTTAGACTAGGTGAGAGCAGCAGTGCTTCTGAATCCTCAAGGCTCTGCCTGCCTCTGCGTTTCTGTGTGTGCACACATATGGAGAATACGGCTTACCAAAACCCAAGGTTTCCTGGGTCTGGTATATTTTTGCTTCCGAGAACATGGGCAAATTGCTTAGTTTGTCATTCAGTCAGTTACTGACGTGTGACCACACACGTGGGCTTACCGGAACCGCGCCAGAAATTCCAGGTTCGTGCTTGTTCCAGCAGAATGGAACAGGATGGATCGCTGTCCTTTTTGCTGCTGCTAGTAGGCTGGAAGCAGCAGGATAAACCCTCTAGAAGAGGCTCAGAAGGGAAATATCTGTAACAGGTCTCTGTCCTTTCGTTCTGAGTGATTGGTTTATGTGAGCAGCTGTTCTCAGCAGCAGCACTGAAAATTGAGACTCGCTGCTGCACACTGTGAGCAGCAGGCGTCTGGAATCCTCCTTGCCCAAGTTGATGTGTGTTTGAAGACAATAACCAGAAGCAGGAGCCATGAGGAAGCAGCAGGAGGAGCAGTGGAGCGGTAACCAGACACAAACTTGCTTTAGGGGGACAGCTTTGCTCTCTCCTGGACAAGTGTCCAGCTATTCTTTGCTCATGCCTGGTTTTCCAGGTGTCAGTTACCAGTGTGGTCAGGGTCACTGTGTTATTCAAGCACGAATAATTTGAATAATGTGAATAACACAACTCAACCTTTTAAAACTGGTAAGAATCCCGTTCTCCCAGCTACCTCGACTGTCAGGGACAGACTGCTGCAAGCTCCTGCAATTTGCAGTTGTACCTTGGGGCTTCAGCAGCGCAGCTTTTAGTTGTCATTGTGCTCATGTGTAGTGGAGAGCTAATGCAGAGGGATTTTTGCCCTGTGCGTGAGGTTACCCAACTTCATAGCAGTCTCTGACAATACGGTATTGTTACAGGGGCGTAAGTGATTACTGTAAATGAAACATTGGGCATTGTTACACTAAACATCCTGTTAAGGGTCAAAGGAAATGTCTGTCATGTGCAAATCCAATTGAAATTGTAAGGGCTTCATCAGAGGCTTGTTCTGAACTAATTCTAAGGGGGGAAAAAACCCAAGAAAGAGCAGTACTCTTAAAGGCTAAACCAGAAGAGCCTGTTGGTGCAAGGCAGGGGCTGGAGATGCTCCCAGGATGTTGTATATGTTATATCTTAGCAGTAAAATCCCATTGTAAAGCTGAAAACCAAACTTTGTGAGAAGGAGCTTTGTGTTCTGCATGTCCTGTCAGGGGGTCCAATAGGTAAGTCAGCATACTAAAACCAGTATGTAGACATCTGATGGAAAAAGCTGTCCTGCAGTACCTTGCTTGTTAATTAAATATTTTACCTGATTATTCTGCTGCTGTGTAGGTTGCAGTGGTATTCTGTGCTGTTACATATACATAACCACACCTCCCTGTGATGTTACCGGAGTTATTTGCAAAGCACATTTGAAGTAACTTGTGAGTGCAGACCCCAGAGTAGACCAACTGCATATTTAACACCACTGCTGTAAAGGGTCTTTTCCTTCGAAGTGCACACAGTACAGACCACGTTGCCTCCAAGGGAACCCGTTGCCAAAGAAAAAGAAACAGGAATTGCTAGAAGAGACCTGAATAGCAAAAAGCACAGGAGCTTTGAGCGACTTGGAAGCTGTTGCAGTTGCATCTGCTAATATAAATTCCAAATAGCTGTTGGAAAGTGGTGTTGAAAGAGGGGTAGTGGTAGCATAACCCCATGGCTAGTGCCAAGAAATAGCAGAACCAAGGGTGTGAGCGTGGTGTGGCGTGTTAGTCTCTGGGGGTGCCAGCGAGCAGCAGGGCAAACAGCATGACACATACGTGAAGTTACCGGCTTTCTGTCTTCAGGTGACCACGTAGATCCTAGTGGGACGATGGAAATGCTCTCTCCGTTTCCAGTCAGGTGCCAGTTGTCTCTGTAAGCTCCGGCTGTGCGCATACTGTGCATCCCCAGCTTATGGTAAACTGCCCGGTTGTGCATAGCTCTACCCGGTAATACCTGCAGACGTAACCTGTTGCGGTTAAAATTGTACTGCTGCTGTAGAAGTGCTGCTCAGTGTGCAGGTACCCTACCAGCTGTGGGCCGGGATAGGCCCAGTGCCATGAGGTGTCGTATTTAAACGAATACTAACCGGACTGTTGACGCTGGAACCCAGCTTGTGGTGCAGCGAGCCCTGGAGGTGAAGGATGTTGCACACCAAGCGCATACCTGATCTGCCACAAAGCTGCACAGTCCAAACGCCCAGGAGCTGCTCCTGCCTGCGATCCCTCCGACAACGCCACAGGAGTTCTGAACTTGGCTTTGCATCCTGTCGTTCTTGCCTTAATAGCCATTTTATCCGTTGTGCAAGCAGCATTGGCTATAAAATGAAACGCTCGGCAACCGAGTAGCGGCAGCACGTCAGGATGAAGAGCTGCGCGCTGCCCTCGGATGGGTGCAGGCTGCCATGAGGCAACTGAAAGGGTGAACACCTCTGAGAAAATCCATTACTCTGTCCTGGTGAGAATCCTTGAGCCACAGGAGGGGTTGCAGCATCCTCGCTGGGCTCCTGAGCGATAGCTTGGAGTCAGTGGACTGTCCGAAAGGGAAATTGCAGCCTTGTAACTCAGTGTGTATGGTACTAGCACTACTAGGAAGGCAGCCGAGGCTTGTAAGGCAGCATCTGACCCTGTTTTGGAGCTCCCTGGGGCACTGTTTTGAGCTTGTTTTGCCATAAAAGCAATTATCTAACAACCCCGTGGCCACTGGCTGGCTGGTTTTACTTTTGCTGAACTTTGTGTAATTGCAGGGGGTAACCATAAGGGTACTACACATAGTAAAGGTAGCCCTAACTGCAATACACATAGTAACAGTTCCCATACAGCTAGGGTTACAGAGGAAATGGCTGTAATGTGTAACCTACAAGTTACAGATAGGGGTACCCTGTGTCGCATGAATCCCTGCTGGCAGCCAGCACAGTGATACCGTGCAGGGCAGTACAGGGCTGGTGTGGCAGCGGGGACGTCGGAGATGGGCACACCGGGGGCGTTGCAGAGGAGCCACAGGTATGAGTGGGCATAGAACGGGGCACAGGCTGAGCCCGGAGCCCCCCAGGCTGTGCCAACCTGCAGCCAAAGGGATGCAGACCTCGGAGCTGGGCAGAAATGGGTTTAGAGGTCACAGGGAGCATGTCCAGTGCGTGTTGAACATGCCCCGTGTGGTAATTTGGGGTGTAACGTGGAGTGACAGTCCAGTGAGGAGAAAGAAACGCCCAGTGCGTGTCCAAAATGTAAGAAAATCAGCCCCAGGATGGATCCTAGAGGGAAGTGGGAGAAACTATCATCACCATAGTCCTTCCAGCAAAGGAGCCGAGTTGCCAACACCCTTCTTTTCTATGTTGTCCTCTTTTTCTCTTTTTTTTCTGTACTAATGAGATCTGAACTAACAGTAATTGCTCAGCTGTGAAGATTCCATTTACACTAGAAATAGTGTTGAGCTTATGAGATGATTTCCTTTTGTCCATTAGAACATTCAGAGTACAGTGCAGTACTAAGGTTGCTTTTTTAATCATGTATCCTACACAGACGATGACAGCAACAGCATTTTAACCTTTTTGTGACTTCTTTGGTGGTGTTTATCTGCCACGGAGCTGTTTGGTTCATACCGAGCAATGGTAGCTTGGAATGCTAGTGTTGGTGTTACCAAGGTACTTTTTCTGAGCAAGTTGATCTAAAGCTGGTTATTTTTACTTGCTTCAGATTCTGTTAGGGTTACCATGGGCTGTAACCTAAATCCTCATGCTAGAGTAATTGCATGCTTTGGATGTAAACATTTAAGCCTTCTAAACGGGCTCCTATATGTTATGTTAAAGTTTATGCCAATTTGAATATTTTAAATGGAGCAGTTGTTTTCACTGGAAAACCTGAAAGTGTAAGGGAAACAGAGGATGTTTGCAGATCTTAAGGGCAAAGCTGTTAAAGGGAGAATCAACATCCAAGCCTGATACGAGGCCCAGGAAACAGATGTAGTAAAACCAGCAGGCTGAGAGGATTAGTGTTTGCCAAGTGCCTGCTCCACGGTGAAGCTGTAAGTTGTCGCTTCACCATCGCCAGGCCGGTGATGTTATAAATTAGATCCCTGCACCGCGGCCTGAGGCAGGAGCACGGCTGCTGTGCAAGTGTCTGTGATGGGTTTCTGCATGTTTCTCTCCCCTCCAGGTTCTCAGCTCCCTTGGGTACCACGTGGTCACGTTTGATTATCGAGGTATGTGGGCTTCTCTTATTATGAAACGCTTTTTAAATGTCTCCAGAAGCAACAAGGAAGTTGCTCTTTGGGTTTGGATCTCAGGGGAGGAGTTGTGTTATAAACACTTGTTGCTGGCTAATTAGATGTGGTTATTGCTTCTTTTTTACCTCATGGCTAGCCAAAGAGCTTCCAGAAATTTCTTTCCAGTGGCTTGCTGTGTAGCACTGCTTCCTGATGTCCAGCCCAGTGGACTCTGGCTCCTGTCTGCCCTCATGCACAGGGGTCCTTGAGGAGCTAAGGAGCAGAGGCTGACCCAGGCACGTACGCTGCTACAGCGTCCAGTTACAGCATCCTCCAGGTGTGTACCTGGAAACTAGTAAGCCTGCCTAGATGCAGTCTGTTGGGTATGATTTGATTGACTTTCCTGAGGCCACACAGGGAACTGCACTTGCACCTCTTTTTAAAAGCTGATAGGTGAGCTAAGACAGGGAGTAAGTGATTTGCCAACAATTGGTAACACCCTTGGCAGAAGCCGTGACCATTTCCCAGCTCTGTGCCGCCAGCGGTCAGGCATGTGTTGCTCTTTTTTTCCCTTCTTAGTATTTAAGCCGTGGTTGCAGCGTAACGCCACTGGAGACACAGGAAAGAAATTAATCCGTTGCATTTTTATCAAGAGACATCTGGGAGGGGTTTATTTGTAGGAGCTTGCCCTGTTTTTCAGTCCTGCTAGCAGCTGCTTCTCTGTCTGCTTACTAGGTATTGGAAGGGATGTGGGATGCTTGCTGCTTAGCATAAGATGTGTTGATATGCTGCAATAGGGACAGAGCCAAAACAATCAGGAGCATGGAAAATTGCTTGAGGGCACTGGTGAAACAGCACGGGGAAAGCAACAGCTTTGTGACACGTGCTTGGGGTTTTGACCCTAAGCATCCAGTTCTTGTGCTGCTAGAGACTCCACTTACAAATTGGTTACGTGCGTGCAAAAGCAGGTAGGGTTTGGGAGCTGAGCTGTTGCAGATGGGTAGGGTGCAAGAACGACAGTGTTTGAGACCCAGCTCTTGTTTTTGTTGTTGTCTGAACCCACGAAAGCTCCTTGGCAGCCAGCAGTTACCCCAGTGAAATGACTGCGGATCAGTCAGGGCTTTCAGCCCCAAACTGCAGAGGTGCACAGTGCAGTAAGCAAACTGTCCGCGTCCCAGGTCCCTCCGCTGGCGGCTGGGCTGCGCGGCCAGAGCTGGCTGCCTTTGCTGATGTGTGATTTGTGTTGCAGGCTGGGGCGATTCAGTAGGCAGCCCGTCAGAGAGGGGAATGACCTATGACGCCCTTCACGTCTTCGACTGGATAAAAGCAAGAAGTGGAGACAACCCTGTCTATATATGGGGACACTCCCTGGGCACGGGGTAAGCATGCGATCTCAGAGGGACTTAGCAGCTTCTGAAAACCCTCAAACACTGACCTTGGATGAAGGTGCTGCTGTTTTCCGTAATCCCCAGGCTGGGTTGGCTTGGAGTCCGTGGCGTAATTGCTGCAGAGTAGCTTCCTCTTTGCACTCTACAGAGTGAGAAGGGCTACAGTGAATGACTGTGCAGGAATTGATCTCGAACCTTCATTGCCCAGAGGGTTACACTGGGAAAAAAGACACTTAGGATAATGTAATGCAGATTGACCAAGGGGAGCCAGAGTGGGACTGCAGTGACCTCTTCCTGTGGTGATCCTATGCCTGCATGCCCTTCAGAGCAGAAGTGGGACACTGAAAGCGTGTCACGGACCAGCTGCGCCTGCACGGGACCTGCCCGTACCGAATGCTTTCTCCTGCCCTGGCAAACGTGCCGTGTGTGACCAGTACTGGTGCAGATGCCCGCGTGACTGCGCTGCTGGCCACCTGTGACCTTCACGTGGTCAGGCCTGGCACGGGGAAGCGCAGCGTCGAGCGCCTTCGCCCGTGTGTTTTTAACTTTCTGTTCCTGCTCCTTCCCTTCCCTTTGCTGTCGGGAGGTGGGTCGTGTTCAGAAGCAGGCGGCATGTGCTGTTACTCCCTTGATGTGCAGAGGGCAGACGGGGGTTACTTTTGAGCTGGGCTGTGTGCGGGTTTATCCGTTTGAGACCGCAGCAGCTTGCCTTGCTGTCTGACTGCTGTGTTGCTGGGACAGGGAGGTGTTTCAGGATGGTGCCTCTTCGTTGCTGTGATACTGAACGTCCCGCATTGAGAGATGGAAAAGGCTTTTCCTTTGGCTCTTCCACTAAATTTTTGCGACGTTCAGCATCCCTTTCTGGGTTAGAGCGTGCCTGTGACATTTCCCAATGCCCTGCAGTCTGAGTGGCCTGAGCCTGTCGTTCCCAACAGAGTTCCCTGGTGACCGTAGCCAGCCTGGAGTTGGAGGTTTTTGAAATAGGCTGCGCTTGGAGGATGCAGCAACTGTGGAAATATCCCTGTCCCATTAAGGAGATGCACAGGGGAGACCTTGCTGCTTTCTGGCCCGGCTATGGAAACTCCTCGCGGTGTCACCCTGGGGCCCTGTGCTCCAGCAGCCCATACCCAACTCTGCCCATACCCTTGCATGTCCCAGTTTCTTTCTCAGCCCTTATGGTGTGGGGGAAGAGGCTGTGTCACACAGCTGCAGGTGTGCTGGGAGCCTGAGAGCACCTTGAAGGAGGTCCTTCCAGGTGGCCGCACAGTGTGCTGCTTCCTCGGGCTCATTCACCTGCCTGAATGCGGGCGCCTGATGCCATTTGGGACAGTTGGATATGGGAGACGTGTGGGAACCCAAGTCGTCGAGGGCTGGCTGCCCAGATCCCAGACTGTGCGAGGGGCTGACGTTACGGTGGTGGAGTTGTACCCTGCCACCTACTATCCCTAAAACCTGTGCTTTGGGAGGGCCTGCGCCAGATTAAACCCTCGTCGTTCTTTTTTCCAGGGTTGCAACGAATCTAGTGAGACGCCTCTGCGAGAGAGGTAAGTCTGGTGGGTGGATGCTCTTCCCACTCAGCCTGGCTCCTGCTGGCATCCCAGACATCTGCATGTTTGCTGTTGTGACAAGGCTGTCCTTGGCACGCTGTGGTGGCAGCAGCTCATGAGGCAGACCCTGACCTTGCTGGGTGTCTGCACCCCTGTGTTTCAGCACGTCACCTTTGGCATTTCAGAAACACCCCCAGATGCCCTGATCCTGGAATCTCCGTTCACCAACATACGGGAGGAGGCGCGGAGTCACCCCTTTTCTGTGGCAAGTACACAGTGGCTCTCACACTAGTGGCATGTGGCTGCGTGCTTAGAAATGAACCTTTGGAAGGGATGTAGCTGAGCTAACTGGGTGGCTGTGGGGCAGTGGCAATGTTTATAAGCATCAGGGGTAAAGAGCTGCGCCTAAGGCAGATCCTGGGAATACCAATGCAGTAAGCAGTACCGGAGCCATTGGTGGGCCCGCTTAAAGAAAACAGCGACTGGGATCAGGAAGGGCAGTAAATGTAGTGAGGGGAAGACAGGCTCCGCTCCCAGCAGCGGACAGCCCGTTCTTCTGGAATTATAACTTCCCTGTCGCAGGAGGCTATTCTGTAGGCTGCGAGCGAAGCGATGGCAAAGCTGGTCCCTGCCCCCTCCACGTGGCCCCTCTGCACGTGCTGGTTTCCTGGGTGAGCTCACTGACGTGGCCATCTCTTCCATCCGGCCTGGCTGCGAGTCGGCTCTGAACTCGGCGGGTGGGTGTCGGATGTGGCTGGACTGGTGGGGAGCCCTGGAATAAAGCTCTGTTCGGGGAAGACTGTTGCCAGCAGCAACAAGATACCTAGAGATCTTGACCCTACAAGCACCCGGAGAGCCTGCTCCTGAGCAGGCCGATAAGATGGGCCTCAGGCAGTAGAGGAGAAACAGTGCTGGTGGGAACGTGGGCCATCTCACTGCAGAGAGTGCAGCCAGCAGCTGAGGGATGTTACTGGGGTGGCAGCGGCCTGCCCCGTTACCTATTTGTATAACCGTCCCGCTGGTGCCTGCCACTAACGCCAATTTTTCCTCTCAGATATACAGATACTTCCCTGGGTTTGACTGGTTCTTCCTTGACCCTATCACGACAAGTGGAATCAAGTTTGCAAATGACGAGAAGTGAGTGCCCTCTTTGGTGGGGTTTCAGCCGTGGCAAGCAGCAAGGAGAATAGCCATCGGATTTCACCCTCTGCTCTTTGCTTTTGTTGGAGCTTTGTACTTGCTGAAGGGATTTTGGGTACTCTCGCGGCCCTGGGTGCAACACAGCTTTGCACTGTGGAGCTCTTATCTTTTTCAGTTGTTCTTGGTAAGGACAGACGCAGCAGAGCACAGGCACTACTCGGGGAGACGCCAAGTAGTCCGTGTGATTTATACTCTTCACGTATGCGTTACACGTTAAACAGCAGCACTGGGACATTGAAGGTTTGGGAAGAGTTCCCAGCATTTGCCTAACCCCCCTGCCTGGAATAACATGTCTGAGCCTTTCATCCAAGGGCCTGAGTATCTGTGAGCTTGGTTTCTGGTACTGACACCAAACCAGACCATGGGGGATGGTGTTTTGCAGCGAGGGATGTCACTTTTCTCTGGTCTGAGCAGCAAATAAATTTTTCCAAGGACACCTTTCACTAGTAAATTTTCTGTGGATCAAATGAATGGTGCCCAGATAATTGCGTTTTCAAGATCTGACCTGCAGTTAACGACCCACAGGATGTGTTTGTTACTGTGGTTTCCCTGAAAAATCCAAGTGTGGTGGTGTTAGAGACGGGGTGTGGTTTCCCTGAAAAATCCAAGTGTGGTGGTGTTAGAGACGGGGTTGCTCTGAGCCCTTGTGACGCTGTCGTCTCTCTTACAGCGTGAAATACATTTCCTGCTCCCTGCTCATCCTTCATGCCGAGGATGACCCGGTGGTACCGTTTCATCTAGGAAAGAAGGTACGTGTGTGGCTTTGCACACTGCCCTTGTGGGAGGAACTGGTGTGGATAGAACGACATCCCAGCCAGGCAAAAAGTCAGCAGTGGGAAGGTGTGTGTGGAGATGTGCAGCCCGTTCTGTGGGGTTGGAAGCGGCAAACCATTAGTGAAACGGAGCTAGAGCTGGCAAAGCTGGTCAAGCCAGGGTCCATATCCCACTCCTGGGAGGGGTGCGGGTTTGGCAGGGGTGGCTGGTTTGGAGTGACACGTGTCCCTTACCTGCTTTCCCTTTGGATTCAGCTTTACAACATTGCTGCGACGTCACGGAGTTTCCGAGACTACAAGGTGCAGTTTGTTCCGTTCCACACAGACCTCGGCTACCGGCACAAGTACATCTACAGGAGTCCAGAGCTACCTCGAATACTGCGGTAACAGCCCAGCCTCCCAGGGCTCCTCTGGCTTGGGCAGGGGGCGGGCTGGTGCCTGGGGCTGTGGGGCACACCGTGACTTGTGTCCAGGCACCAGAGAGACGTGTAGCAGGCGTCTGTAGCGGGCAACTCTTCTGTGAAACCCCCTTTGGTCTCCAGAGACTCTGGGACTGGCTTAGCACAGAGCTCTCCACCTCCCTGCAGAGCAGGTTTTGGGAAGGGGAAGCACAGAAAACGGGGAGCACTCTGGCTCACCTTTGCCAGGATGCTCTGGGGGCCTGAGAGCGGCTACTTCTGCTGGTGTCTTCTAACGGAGGCCACGGATGAGCAAGAGCAAAGCCCAGTGCTGTTCCCTGCAGCTGCGAGCGCTCGCGTCCTGGGGCCTGCCCGGGGAATAGGAAGACCCACAGGCTGCAGGATATACCAGAGTGTAGGGGAGCTGAGTGTCACTGCTGTGTCGTTTCCTTTCCTAGGGAATTCCTGGGAAAATCTGAACATGAGCAGCATCACTGAAGACTGGCTGCTTGGCAGCACAGAGATTTTCCTTCCTTCCTTCCTCTCTCTCCTTTTCCTCCCCCCTCCCTGCGGGTCAGTCTGCCATTCTTCCATCCCTGGCACCAGAGGAGGTCAGGGATTCCCACTCCAGCCCTGATGTGTACCATTGGCAACTCCAGCTCCCGGCATCAGCATCTGTGGTGGTAGAAGAAAGAAGTTGTTGGCTTCCTTTTCTGACATGGATGGAGGGGTGAAAACGGACCAGGAGCCAGTACCAAGCCGTGAAAAACGTAAGCACAACGCAGCCTGCCCAATCCGGCGCGGTACTGCTGAGGACAGACATTCCCAGGACACGCGTGGCGTGCCCAAGGGCGTTCCTTTCACTTTCAAACATTGCTGCTGGGTTTGGATCATGTAGAGACTCATTTGTAGGCAAAAGGCTTTTGCTGTGTCTCCATACCACAGGTGTCTTTGCTTGAGTCTGAGGTGTTCTCTTTCTGGGAAACACGTGTTTTGCCTTCCCTTTTGGCTAAGCGGCTGCAATTCCAAATACACGGAAGAGCCGGGTGGTGAGGGGTGTTTTTCTTTCACTCTTCAGTCACAGTGTGCCCCAGACCTTGGGCTGAATGCACACATTTGGAAATAAAATGAAAGATGACTTTCTTGGCTCTTCCTTTCCAAACGTTACTTAATGGAAGAGGTTAGTGCCCTTTTCCCTCTTCTGTTCCTGCTCCCTTCCCTGCTGTCCTCGGCGGAGCAGCTCCCCTTCTTCACGCGCGCTTCCTGTTTAGGACTGAAGTGGATTGATGTAGATAAATTGCAAACTTGGGAGTTTAAGCTGGAAAGTGTGAGATCACGTTTTTGCTTTATCTCCCCCTTCCATGAACGACGCGGGCCCGGGATGTGGGAATGAAGGTCTTCCATTCTCCCTGTACATGCCCGGGCAGACACGTGCTTCCTTTGGGTGGGAAGGGCAGGGGTTTTGCCTCATCTACCTTTTAACTCCTTAGGTCAGGTTTTCCTGAACAGTGGCTACGCTGTTCCTCTGTAGCTAAAAGCAGGCAGAGTCTGCAGTTCTTGATGCAAAAATAAGTCTGGTGTGTCCCCTCGCCCCCGTCTCTCCCTCCGCCTCCCTCCTGCGCTCGTGGCTTCCGCGACGCCCCCGGTAGCGCTTCTCAGCCACGGTGGGAGCACGTTGTCCAGGAGGCAGAAGTGGAAATGAGCCTCTCCCACCGGGAGAGGTTCTGGAGATGTCATTGCCCTGCCCTGGGGCTAGGACAGGGCCTGTTTTATGCCACTGAGATGGGTGAGGGTCCTTGGCTGACTCGGTGGTGCCTGCTGGGGGGCCTGGCCTGCCCCCCGTCAGCGATACAGGTGCTGTAGGTTTAGTCAGTAGCGCTCGGAGTGAACCGTGCTGCCCGAGGGTCTGTTCAGGGGTGTACAGCGTAGTATAAACCGCTCAGCATGCTTCCAAGTTCTGCCTGCAGGCTCGTGCTAGTTGCAAAGCAGAGAGTAGCTTGTTGTACCGAGATTCTTCTGCCGTAGCGTGGTTGTCCCCGAGGTTCCTGACCCACGATACTCATAAGCTAACTGTGCCACTTACATTACGTTTGACGCACTTGTATTTATTGCACTGACAGAAGAGAAACACTCACTTGGCTCTGGAGAGTGACGTGCACATTCCAGCTAGCGCTGCTGCCGGCAGCCGGCTTGGGGCAAAGCGCGGCCTGGGCCGGAGGCCGGCCGGCTGCCTTCCTCCCCCGTGACGG
>NW_010266243.1:0-7622 GCF_000690775.1 Eurypyga helias
GGTTCAATTCTGTCAGGGCTTATTGGGCCCAGCTCAGCTGCCACAGGTATATGCAGGGATGCAGATGCAGCATGGATGAAGCGGCTTTTACAAGGTGACATAAAGCACACCACAGTGGGGTTATATCCCTCCTTCCTAACCATTTCCCACCTTCCCTCAAAGCAAATTTGCAAGAGAAGGTTCACACAAACACTGAGCACTTTGGAAAGTCCTGCCCCAGAGGAAAAGGTTGTATTGTGATATCTCAAAGTGAGGATCAGTGGGGACTCCAAATTCATCTGGCTAGGTTTATAACTCTGCAGTTTTAGCACCCTTATAAATCCATTTTAAAACCCAAAATCCTCTAGTTTATTTCAGTTGTTCAGAAAAATCTATATGTGACAATGTCATCTCTGAGACTTTCCTTCTATGGAGACATCCTTCTCCATTTCATTCTGTTAATACCATCACCAATGTGCTTTATGTTCATCACAGTATCCCAGTGGGCTGGAAACATGTAACAAATGGCTTGGTAAGCCTCATGTCCTCCACCCTATGCTTGTTGAGATGTTAAATCTTCTTCATATTGTCATTTGTATTTGTTTTGTGTGGTGGTAGGGGTTTGGTAGTTGGGGAGGGGCACAGGGGTGGCTCCTGTGAGAAGCTTCTAGAACTCCCCAGCTGCCTACTCAGACCCGCCTCTGGCTATGGCTGAGCCAATGAACACCTCTGTGATCAACGTATTTAAGAGGGGAAAACAAAGAGACCTGGAGTGAAGAGAGAAGTAGAAGGAGGGAGGAGATGGATGTGAGAGAGACAACAGAGCAGGCACCAAGGTCAGTGCAGAAAAGAGAGGAAGGAGGTGGGCTGGAGCAGAGGTTCCCCTGCAGCCATGGTGAGAGGGCAGGCTGTGCCCCTGCAGCCATGGAGGGTCACAGGGGAGCAGAGATCCCCGTACAGCCAGGGGACGACCCACACTGGAGCAGGGGGATGTACCTGAAGAGCCTGGGACTTCATGGCAAGCCCATGCTGTAGCAGGCTGTTCCTGAAGAACTGCACCCCATAGAATGGACCCATGCTAGAACAGGGGCAGAGTGTGAGGAGCCCTCCGCCTGAGGAGAAAAGAGCAGCAGAGACAGCGTGTGATAGACTGACCACAATCCCCATTCCCCATCCTGTTTTGCTGCTGGTGGGGAGGAGGTAGAGAAATTGGGAGCAAAACTGAGGCTGGCAATAAGGGAGGGGTGGATGGAAGGTGTCTTAAGATTTGGTTTTCTTTCTCATTATCCTAATCTGATTTGATTGATAACTAATTAAATTGATTGTTCATCCCCAAGTGGAGACTGTTTTGCCTGTGACCATAACTGGTGAGAGATTCTTGACTGTCTTCATCTTGACCCACAAGCCTTTCCTTGTATTTGGTCCTCCACATCCCAAGGTGGGGAAAGGAGTGAGCGAGTGGCTGCATGGTGCTTTGTTGCTGGCTGGGCCTAAACCACGACAGCATCAACCATTATTTTGGAGGCAGAATTTAAAGCTCTTACTCACAGAAGCTTAAATCCTGCTGGAAAATTGTCTGAAAGCATCCAGACCTCTGATGGCTGTTTAGCCCCTTCAGAAGATGCACTTGTCAGCACAGTCTGACTCATCAGTCTATTCTCACGCTGATTGTTTATTGGAATGAAATAAATGAAGGAGCCATGCAATAAGATGGGCTTGGCAAGTCAAGATTTTATAGCCAGCATGTGTTCTGCATGTAACACTTGCTCATGGAAATTGATCAAGAATTCACTCCGTCCCCTTTTCCAGGAAAAATGGAATTTCTCTGCTCTAATTCTGCCTCCCTTTCTAGTCTCTAGGCTGGCATCTGGTGTCATAGATTACCAGAGGGACCCTGCAGCAGGAGGTCAGCCAGGAGCACTGCTGGAGACTCTGAAGTCTTTCTGAAGAGCAACGCAGCTGCAAAATTCCCTTTGCTGGCAGACCCTCAGCTGGCTAGCCCTTTGCAAATAAGCTGTGCACTGAGGGGTGGTGTTGAAAGGATGGACGGGAGATGTGCTGATTATTCTCTCAGCAGCATCCACTTAGCACATCTTTTATGATGAGCTTGGAAGAGTTTGCATGTGCTTTACTAAGCCACCTATCTTATACAGTCTAAAAAAAGAAGCCAAGAACTGAATGAGCCTTTACCTATCCTTTCATCTCCACAAACAGCCTCCAAGGAGTAGCATTTAGAGGCATGCCCTGGATGAGGCCAGACTCATTGCACAAAAATTGTGTTTATCCTTCAGTTTGGTCAATAATTCTTTGTCAGTTGGGTGAAATCCACAGGGTGTTACAACATTAAAAAAAGAAGTAAAATCACCTAGTAAAAATGATTATTTTCTTATGTTACATATATTAATAATAGATACATCAGCAGCATTGTTATGTGTCAAACCTTCATTGTCAGAAGGGGTTAACACACTGAACTTTGACAGAAGGGCCTGCAGTGCACAGGTGAAGTTAGCATCCAGCTGTCAAGAGAGGGACGCAAGAACAGGGCTGGCAAAGGAAAACACAGCCCCACAGTCCAGACACAGGAGAACTACAGTTACAGCACATGAGAAAAGTTTCCAAGATCTGCCTGAAGAAATTAGCTATTATCCAGTTTCTAACCTATGTCAAATTCCTTTCCTAAAACAAACAAAAAAATCCTCAACAGCAATGAATACAGATTTTTTAAATTAAAACAAATAGCTTTATTACAGTCAAGAATTTTTCTTAAATTTCTTGTGCAGAGGCTTGTGTATCACAAAGAATAAACAAGGTCCTATGCCATCATACCTCTTAACCCCTAGGAAGAAACAGGTAAGCCATTAGAGAATGGTCCATTAAAAATGAAAACACAAAACAAAGACATGGTTACCTGAGAAAAGTGGGTACTTTTCAATAAAATTGTGCTTTTGAAAGGGCAATTTATCAATCAAAAAACACTTAAACTACCTATGTGTTCTTATGCTGAAGAAAGACTGTCAGCACATTATCAAACCTGGATTAGGTACTTGTGATACAATGAAGTACACATAAGAGATGAAGTTGTTTCCTTGCTGATTTTCTGACTCTTAGGTATAGTTCCCTGCTTATAACAGGATTTTGTTCCTATTTTTGGCTCATTAAATTTACCAGAAAGAGTTACCATTTTGTATGAGATTCTCTGTACCATTCTTCTATTGATAAAAGCTTGTTATGACTTTTGCAGGTTTTTGTTTGCTTGAAGAGGGAGGGTATCACAGTATATAGTGTTGCACATATGATCCAAATTTGATTGTGAAGGAATTTCTTTCTATGCGGACACCCGCTGCCAAACCCTACAGATCTCTGCATGAGATCTTCCATGCCTAGCAACCATTACAACAAAGGAGTGACACACAATCTCAGAACACATTGTCATGCTATATGAGGACATTGTATATCAGTGCACATTGTGACAACTGGTTTGGGTTAAAAAATGTTCTAGGAAAATATTAAGCAGCCATATTATTCTGTATCTCTGGGCTGAGGTGAAATCAGACCTGGGTTATGGATCTTTTTATTACATCAGCTGTTTATGTCAAGCTTCAGGTGGTTACAACAATTAGCATGAGTAATATGGATCATCCCCGCAACTCACCACTGACTGGCAACCACTCACACAACCAACCTGAAGGAAAAAGTCCGTCTCAGATGACTTACAAACCAAAAGCCTGGTCTTCCAGCTGAACCTGTATGAATCATAAGCTCAAAAAAAATTCTCCCAACTCAATTTTAGGAAAAGCAGTTTTGCTAATGACACATGAGAAACAAAACAATGATGGATAGAGAAACAGGAGTATAAGAGGATCTAATCATGGGACGGTCTAATCTCAGAGGTAAAATATCAAGCAAAAAAAAAAGATGGAAGTATAAGCTGGCCACCTTTCTAACTATTCTCCCATAGCAGTTTTCTCTGGAGCCATCACAGTAAATTTAAGCTTTATTGTTGGCAAGGAAGAATGCTTTTGCAGGAAAAATTGAAAAGACAGAGGAAGGAGTAAGTAATGAGAGTGATTTAAGGCTAGGAAAGTATTGGAGCCCCTTCATGAATCAGGAAGGTTTTTATTTCTTTGTTTTACAAAAACTTCAATTCACCCATATTCTGTATACCAAGGGATATTGCTGCCTGACATGCATAGAGCTATAGAGTTCCTGTGCACTGCTGCAAATGAGAAGATAAACAGATCATCTTCTCAAAAGGCACACCAAGCAGCTGTGTATTGAGAATATTCATTAAATAGATATCTACAACAGAATTATTTTTCTTTATTATAAATTCGTAATAGCCAAAGTCTGTACTTCTAATGCTGTCTCTAGTTTTATGCTGTCAGAGCTTTTTAACTATGCTACATTGCCTCAGTACTTCATTTTACTGCAGACTGCTTGCATTTCTCAGCTGGATGTGTAACTCCTCAAAAAATCATCCTATGGTAACATAACAAATAGACTTTATGGCGCTTTTTCCCCCCCCAAAGTAAGTAAAAAAAATATTTTTGGAAAACATCTAACTTTTGAAAGATTTTACCTCTGTGTGTTCTCCATTAGTCCCATCTACCTTTCCATGGAGGTAAAATAAACAAAATTTTCTTCTAAGCAAAGACTAATCAACAAAAAGATTTTGTCCTGAGCTGAAACTACTCGCCTAACGACATCATGAACATGGTTTTAATAGGCAAAGTCTTGCATCTGTGAAGACTTCCACATTTCACTTTAAGGAGATCCATTACGATTATTTTAATATTGGTTTATCTTGAGTTTTAGAGCCCTTGTTGATTGTCTACATTTCCTGTGGAGAGCCTACAGGGATATTCTTGTTCACATGTAAGAAAGAACATTTGGGCCTTCCAGTGTTCTCTAGGGTGCTTCAACAAAGATGTTTGGATTATCCTGTGCTTGGAAAACTTTGTACAAACCATTACATAGCCCAAACAGTAGTAGTGCATAACCCATTCCCCCTCTTTTTGCAGCCCCGTGCATTTGCCCTCTCATGTTTGGCACTTCTCTATAAAATGCCCCTTTTGTCTAGCATGCCTCACGATGCGTGCATCCCAGTGACCTTCTCTGCTGCCCTGGCTTAACCTGTGTCCTGCGGTGCTCCTCAGGTGTGTGTGTCTCAGCCCTCAGTTGACATTTAGAAACAAATTCCATTGGCAAAATGCTAGAGTAACTGACAGAAGGCCCCCAAATACCATGATGATAGGGACTTCCCTGTTACTCGCCCCTGGGAGTGGACCTGGGTGTCCATTTGGAACTCCATTTCACAGTAGATTCAGGGCTTCACATGATTTCTACAGAGGACAAAAAGACAAGACCTCAGCTGGGCTTTACACATGATCTGTGGCACAAGAAAACCAAAGATATCTTTGTCCTGGGCAACAGCTACTATTTCTGGTCCTCACTGGGAGCCAAGTGTGTATCTATGGTGTCATCTTGTCTCCTGTTGCACCCCAGGGAAGGACATTAACTCCTAAATTCCCACTGCCTGTATGAGGTAATGCGTCCTAATTCTCCCTTCCCACATTTTCTTCCCCTGCACTTACAGGGTACTCTTTGAGCCTCTGGTATGCCCAAAGTCCAGAAGGGTCTTCAGAGGGGGACTGAGGGCATTTCCATGGTTTGGGGCCAGTCAGGCCGACCAAACCTGTGCAGCTGGGCTCAGTTTTGCCAACCCCGCTTGAGCTGCATAGTAGATACAGGCAAGTCTGGTGGGAACAGTGGGAAATGCTGGTAGATCAGGGTCTGGCTTTATTAAGCCAGTAATTATTTGTATTCTGTAAGCCACATGATCCTTTTGCCTACACAAACCTGCATGGTGGTGGTCACAGGATGTAGATTACACAGATCATAGAATCATAGAATGGTTTGGGTTGGAAGGGCCCTTAAAGATCATCTAGTTCCAACCCCCCTGCTGTGGGCAGGGACACCTTCCACTAGACCAGGTTGCTCAAAGCCACATCCAGCCTGGCCTTGAAGACAGCCAGGGATGGGGCATCCACAGCTTCCCTGGGCAACCTGTTCCTGTGCCTCACCACTCTCTCTGTGAAGAATTTCTTCCTGATATCTAATCTAAACCTCCCTGATTTCAATTTATACCCATTGGAGTGGAGTGAAAGCACCTGCAGCTGTTCCAGCCATGCATAAAAATGCCATACCACAGGTATACCCAGGGTGCCCAGCAGCAGCAGGGTGGTAAGCAAGTGATTACAGCAGGGTGTTCCTCGTGGAGGAAGCTTCGCAGGATCAGTCTTCAAGGGAAACTTAGGCTGGTGTAGACATAGACCCTTGGGGCTGTTCAGCACACTCTGCAATAAGGAATAGAATAAAAATAATTACTGGCTTAATAAAGCCAGACCCTGATCTACCAGCATTTCCCAGTGTTCCCACCAGACTTGCCTGTATCTACTATGCATGATCAGAGACAGGGGCATGGTGTATATGGCATGGGCACTAGTGAAAGGAATGGGGCACTTCATTGAGTCGACTGCCAGTGTTCAGCCCCTCCTAGGAGCACAGTACTAACCCCTTGCAGATCTGTCTGGTTACAATGCTTAGATCCCTGGTCCCAGCCCAACTGCAGTTAGGATGTAGAGCTATAGGATGAGTTAAGAGGGTTAGAGCCATAAGATCAAACCACTATTCAGTGTGAACTGTTTCATAGCTCAGTCACTCCCCTCCTCCTATTGATTTATTTTTCTTGCATGGACATTGCAGGCATGAGTCTAAAATCTTCTATAGAAATATTCGGTTTGGAAGTAGCTGCAGGGAGGTCTTGGCTGTCACAGATGCACACACCTTTGCTAACAATTTTTCTTTAGAGTCCTATTGTAGAAAAAGCAAAAGACTAATTAAAGGTAGTTAGGTGCTGAAAAATATTGTTTCAGAAAGCAATGTGTAATGAGAGCTCAGACAGTTCAATGATTAAACGGCCTCTGGAAAGAGCCAATCTGCCCTTGGGCCTCAATCTTTTGAGTTGAACATATTTGTCAACACCCTATAGCACTTTCTAGGTGGCATTTGGTACCTTTCAGAATTGGGTATAAGGATCATGTGTGTGATAATGATATATTGCATTTACCAAGGCATATTACTCTTCCAGTAAACTTAGAGTTATATTGTACTGTGCAAACTCTGTGACATACATTTTTCCCTGACTTCAGCATATTTAACAATTCTGTATGTACATTGCCGTGCTGGATAATCTTTTCTGGTTACAGAAAAAACCATTTTCAAAGATATTTCAGCTTACATATGTGAAGCAGGGTCTGGATTCACAACAGTTAAACTTTTCATCCATTTAAAAATAAAAGAAAGAAGATAAGAAGGGTATCAGCCAGTTGGAGCGAGTCCAGAGGAGGCCATGAAGATGCTCAGAGGGCTGGAGCACCCCCCATATGAGGACAGGCTGAGAGAGTTGGGCTTGTTCAGCCTGGAGACCTGAAGGTTCCGACAGACCTTATAGCACCTTCCAGTACCTGAAGGGGCTACAAGGAAGCCAAGGGGGGGGTGCGACTTTTTAGAAGAGCCTGTAGTGACAGGACAAGGGGTAATTGGGTTTAAATTGAAAGTGGGGAGATTTAGATTGGATATCA